>NW_024608338.1:15000-52500 GCF_018296145.1 Oncorhynchus tshawytscha | reverse complement strand
ATAGATATTCAGACGGATGCAGTAGACATGACAGCGTCCGTGTTACACGTTAATTGAGTTGGGGGCATGTTAAACGTTAACAAGTTAAACAACATGAATGGAACTGGCAAATGGCGTCACCACGGTAACACATAGTGGTGTTCAATCTGAAGACCTCCTAGTTTCTACTGACTGAGGTTTGATCTGAAGACCTCCTAGTCTCTACTGACTGAGGTTTGATCTGAAGACCTCCTAGTCTCTACTGACTGAGGTTTGATCTGAAGACATCCTGGTCTCTACTGACTGAGGTTTGATCTGAAGACCTCCTAGTCTCTACTGTCTGAGGTTTGATCTGAAGACCTCCTAGTCTCTACTGACTGAGGTTTGATCTGAAGACCTCCTAGTCTCTACTGACTGAGGTTTGATCTGAAGACCTCCTAGTCTCTACTGACTGAGGTTTGATCTGAAGATCTCCTAGTCTCTACTGACTGAGGTTTGATCTGAAGACCTCCTAGTCTCTACTGACTGAGGTTTGATCTGAAGACCTCCTAGTTTCTACTGACTGAGGTTTGATCTGAAGATCTCCAAGTCTCTACTGACTGAGGTTTGATCTGAATACCTCCTTGTCTCTATCTGTAGATGGATGTAAAGACAACATTAATGTTTTTCTAGAGGATTCTAGAAGATCTCTAACCCATTCCAGATATATATACAGATACACTGTCTTTGACCCCAAGTCTCATGAGCTAAACATAAAAAAAATTGTGCAAAATGTTGAAATGGAACATTTAGCTTAAGAGACTACGGCTGTGTTGACACAAGAAGCCCAATTCTGATATTTTGCCTATATATTGGCAAAAGATTCTGATCTGATTGATCAAAGACCAATTAGTGGCAAAAGATCAGAATTGGGGCTGCCTGTGTAAACACAGCCATGGTATTCCATGTATGCTGCTTACCCTGGTGCTGAAGGCTCCGAAGGGGCTGTCTGATTGGTTGTGGCTGTTCTGGGTGTCTCCATGAACCAGCGATATGTTGAAGCCATGGCCACACGAGCCAGGTGTGAAGTGGAGCTGTTCTGACCGGTAGATCCTGTGGGATCCACTGGGGGGGATCCGTTGACGGCTCCAAAACGTAGGATCTGTTTTCTAGTGAGATGAAGCCACTGGGAATACAAGAGTGATATTGATGAATCGATCAATCGATCATCAATCAATGAAGTAGAAGAACATTTCTTAAATGTCTGTCATGATGTTTTTTTCTACAGAATGTTGGACAATGGATCTCTTATTTTTATTTTAACCTTTATTTGACTTGGCAAGTCAGTTAAGAACAAATTCTTATTTTCTATGACAGTGGGTTAACTGCCTTGTTCAGGGACAGAATGACAGAGTTGTACCTTGTCAGCTCAGGGATTTGATCTAACAACCCTTCAGGTTGATAGTCCAACGCACTAACCACTAGGCTACGCTGCCGCCCCAATTGAGGTGCTTTGTGGGTAAACATTACTTTTACCTCGTCGATAAAGTCTCACTGTGGGAACAAATCAAGAGGCAGACATTTGGCTTAATAAGAAATATAGTAATATCCTCCCCGGTGGTTTCTCATTCTCCGTCTGTCCGTGATGAAAGTCTCTTATTTCTCACCGTCAACTTTTCTCACACTAATAAAAACAGCCCTGGTGATTTAAAGTGACGTCTTCGTCCACTGAAACTGGGCCAAAACTCTGAGTTTTTATCAACCTCTTGACAACATTCATAACCACATAAACTTAACATTAAAAAACACTCCCAAAGCCAGACTATAGCTGCCAACTAAAAACCCAGAAACAATTTGTCTTGGCCGTCGCGCCAGGCAGCATAGCACTCGTCAAACTAAGCCCTCTGCATCTGTCTATGCAGAAACAGGTTGTAGAGGGGCAGAAACAGGTTGTAGAGGGGCAGAAACAGGTTGTAGAGGGGCAGAAAAATGAGCGGCCTGTAAAACAGGGCCTTGCATCACAAACGGCACCCTATTCCCTATATAGTGCACTACTCTTAACAAGAACTCTATGGGGCTCTGGTTAAAAGTAGTGCACTACATAGGGAATAGGGTACCAATTGGGAATGCACCAAGGGCTTAACAATTACCCCTATCACTCCTTAGAGGAGGAAAACTGTTGGCACGTTTTGGGAACGACATTCCTGATGATGTCCAGAAAAATGAGCAGACTCGTTACTCCTACTTGATATGTGTGAAACGCTGAACGGTTCTTTTTTTTCCAGCTTTGCATGACTTTACTGTGTTAAAGACTTCTATTACTCTGACTGTAGATCGTTGTCTTGGATCAATTAACACAGGGATATATTTCCATTTCCATTCATCACTGATACCCTGACTACACCGTTAAAGACTTGTATTACTCTGACTGTAGATCGTTGTCTTGGATCAATTAAAACAGGGATATATTTCCATTTCCATTCATCACTGATACCCTGACTACACCGTTAAAGACTTGTATTACTCTGACTGTAGATCGTTGTCTTGGATCAATTAACACAGGGATACATTTCCATTTCCATTCATCACTGATACCCTGACTACACCGTTAAAGACTTGTATTACTCTGACTGTAGATCGTTGTCTTGGATCAATTAACACAGGGATACATTTCCATTTCCATTCATCACTGATACCCTGACTACACCGTTAAAGACTTGTATTACTCTGACTGTAGATCGTTGTCTTGGATCAATTAACACAGGGATACATTTCCATTTCCATTCATCACTGATACCCCGACTACAGCGCTTCTGTCGCGTGCGCCAGTGTTACAAAATACATTTAGAAATCTGTTTTTCAATTATTGCAGCCACACTGCCACACTGCTCGCGCGCGTCAACGAGCGTCTGCGATGCCAAGGGCTAAAATAGAAGTCCTTTCTATTTCTGACGCGGATCACGCTGCAAGTCCTGCCTCTCCCATCTTCTCATTGGTTTATAGAAGCAGGTACCCACGTGCCATCTCCTCATTGGTTATAACCACGTGGGTGACTGAAAGACGAACTGTTTTGCCGAATTTCGTGGTAATACTAAGAAAGTGTAGATGCCAATCACCATATAAGTTCAAAGATGAAAAAGCCTAGAAGGAGAGATGACTAGAAATGATTCGGTTGACCGTTTTATGTGTTGATTAATTGGCGGAGTAGAGGACCTTGTGCATTTCAAGTAAAATAACAAGTCAATGTTTAACGTTGTATCCCAGGACAAATTAGCTAGCAACAGCAAGGTAGCTAAATAAGACAAATTAGCGAGCAAGTGCAAGCTAGCTAAATAAGACAAATTAGCTAGCAAGTGCAAGCTAGCTAAATTGCCATAACGTTAAATGTCTCGGGGGACAAAATATATTTATGCATGATGGCGCACGATGGCGCACGATGGCGCACGATGGCGCACGATGGCGCACGATGGCGCACGATGGCGCACGATGGCGCACGATGGCGCACGATGGCGCACGATGGCGCACGATGGCGCACGATGGCGCACGATGGCGCACGATGGCGCACGATGGCGCACGCCGCCGGTTTGGGTTTCGTGTAAGGTGTGTTTATATGGTAACTGTTAATCTTTAGTTTCAGAGAGAAACAGAAGAATACACACACACACACACACTCACCTGAGACCTGAGCAGGTACTGAGGCTGACGTCAGAATAGATGTGTCCCTGCACCATTCCGTGGTAATAGCAGTTCGTCTGAGAAGAGAGTTTAACATACTGTTAGGACAAGGCCAGACTGTCAGGGTAAGTAGGAGGGGCAGGAAGGTAGGACAGAGAGTTTAACATACTGTTAGGACGAGGCCAGACTGTCAGGGTAGGTAGGAGGGGCAGGAAGGTAGGACAGAGAGTTTAACATACTGTTAGGACCAGGCCAGACTGTCAGGGTAGGTAGGAGGGGCAGGAAGGTAGGACAGAGAGTTTAACATACTGTTAGGACCAGGCCAGACTGTCAGGGTAGGTAGGAGGGGCAGGAAGGTAGGACAGAGAGTTTAACATACTGTTAGGACAAGGCCAGACTGTCAGGGTAGGTAGGAGGGGCAGGAAGGTAGGACAGAGAGTTTAACATACTGTTTTTTTAATTTATTTTTTATTTAACCAGGTAGGCTAGTTGAGAACACCTTTATTTAACCAGGTCGGCTAGTTGAGAACACCTTTATTTAACCAGGTAGGCTAGTTGAGAACACCTTTATTTAATTAACCAGGTAGGCTAGTTGAGAACACCTTTATTTAACCAGGTAGGCTAGTTGAGAACACCTTTATTTAACCAGGTAGGCTAGTTGAGAACACCTTTATTTAACCAGGTAGGCTAGTTGAGAACACCTTTATTTAACCAGGTAGGCTAGTTGAGAACACCTTTATTTAACCAGGTAGGCTAGTTGAGAACACCTTTATTTAACCAGGTAGGCCAGTTGGGAACACCTTTATTTAACCAGGTAGGCCAGTTGAGAACACCTTTATTTAACCAGGTAGGCTAGTTGAGAACACCTTTATTTAACCGGGTAGGCTAGTTGAGAACACCTTTATTTAACCAGGTAGGCTAGTTGAGAACAAGTTCTCATTTACAACTGCAACCTGTCCCAGATAAAGCATAGCAGTGTGAACAGACAACACAGAGTTACACATGGAGTAAACAATTAACAAGTCAATAACACAGTAGAAAACAAAGGGGGGAGTCTATATACATTGTGTGCAAAAGGCATGAGGAGGTAGACGAATAGTTACAATTTAGCAGATTAACACTGGAGTGATAAATGATCAGATGGTCATGTGCAGGTAGAGATACTGGTGTGCAAAAGAGCAGAAAAGTAAATAAATAAAAACAGTATGGGGATGAGGTAGGTAAATTGGGTGGGCTATTTACCGATGGACTATGTACAGCTGCAGCGATCGGTTAGCTGCTCAGAAAGCAGATGTTTAAAGTTGGCGAGGGAGATAAAAGTCTCCAACTTCAACGATTTTTGCAATTCGTTCCAGTCACAGGCAGCAGAGAACTGGAACGAAAGGTGGCCAAATGAGGTGTTGGCTTTAGGGATGATCAGTGAGATACACCTGCTGGAGCGCGTGCTACGGTTGGGTGTTGCTATTGTGACCAGTGAACTGAGATAAGACGGAGCTTTACCTAGCATGGACTTGTAGATGACCTGGAACTAGTAGTTCTGGCGACGAATATGTAGCGAGGGCCAGCCGACTAGAGCATACAGGTCGCAGTGGTGGGTGGTATAAAGTGCTTTAGTAACAAAACGGATGGCACTATGATAAACTGCATCCAGTTTGCAGAGTAGAGTATTGGAAGCTATTTTGAAGATGACACCGCCGAAGTCGAGGATCGGTAGGATAGTCAGTTTTACTAGGGTAAGTTTGGCGGCGTGAGTGAAGGAGGCTTTGTTGCGAAATAGAAAGCCGACTCTAGATTTGATTTTGGATTGGAGATGTTTGATATGAGTCTGGAAGGAGAGTTTACAGTCTAGCCAGACACCTAGGTACTTATAGATGTCCACATATTCTAGGTCGGAACCATCCAGAGGGGTGATGCTAGTCGGGCGTGCTGGTGCAGGCAGCGATTGGTTGATTTTGGTTGTTCAGCGTCTGATCAGTTTTCTCAGACCCGCCGTGTAACTATTGGTCCTTTACCGTGGAACTATGAAGTTCCAGTAGACCAGACCTTAGTCCTCTCTCCAAAGCTTCTACTCTGCCTTCTAGAATGTTCCAGAAGACCAGACCTTAGTCCTCTCTCCAAAGCTTCTACTCTGCTTTCTAGGATGTTCCAGTAGACCAGACCTTAGTCCTCTCTCCAAAACTTCTACTCTGCTTTCTAGGATGTTCCAGAAGACCAGACCTTAGTCCTCTCTCCAAAGCTTCTACTCTGCTTTCTAGGATGTTCCAGTAGACCAGACCTTAGTCCTCTCTCCAAAACTTCTACTCTGCTTTCTAGGATGTTCCAGAAGACCAGAACTCTTAACTTAGTCCTCTCTCCAAAACTTCTACTCTGCTTTCTAGGATGTTTTCCAGAAGACCAGACCTTAGTCCTCTCTCCAAAACTTCTACTCTGCTTTCTGTCTTCCATGAACATCTACAATTATTTCCCTGCACACAATTGCCCTTTCCTGTCATCCGTACTTCAGCCTGAAGTATTCTGACGTGTATATCGACGTCTAAGTGTTGGCCCAGTCCTCAACTACACGCTAGTCCATACAGAGTCCTGCCGGACACATCTTGGCCCCCGAAACGGTACCCTATTCCCTATTTAGTGCACTAATTTTGACCAGTCCCTTATGAACCCTGGTCAAAAGTAGTGCACTAATTTTGACCAGTCCCTTATGAACCCTGGTCAAAAGTAGTGCACTAATTTTGACCAGTCCCTTATGAACCCTGGTCAAAAGTAGTGCACTAATTTTGACCAGTCCCTTATGAACCCTGGTCAAAGTAGTGCACTAATTTTGACCAGTCTCTTATGAACCCTGGTCAAAAGTAGTGCACTAAATACAGAATAGGGTTCCGTTTGGGACATAAACACACCCTCTCCAGGTGTATATAAAAGAAGAAGAGCCATTACATTCGATAAAGCTACAGCGTGTAGCAGAGGGAAGCAGGGTCAGATCTAGTACAGAACAGAACCCTGCATTAATACCATGACCTCATGTTCCATTGATGATGTCAGAGCTGTGATGGATTAGACTGGATAGACTGTTTCTAGGCGTTCTGCTTCCCGGTCTGGTCTTTACCACTCAGGGGTCAGAGATGGATGATAATTTGACACCTGACCTGCTTTAAATTGAAACTACAGATGTAATTTGACACCTGACCTGCTTTAAATGAAACTACAGATGTAATTTGACACCTGACCTGCTTTAAATGGAAACTATACAGATGTAATTTGACACCTGACCTGCTTTAAATGGAAACTACAGATGTAATTTGACACCTGACCTGCTTTAAATGGAAACTACAGATGTAATTTGACACCTGACCTGCTTTAAATGGAAACTATACAGATGTAATTTGACACCTGACCTGCTTTAAATGGAAACTACAGATGTAATTTGACACCTGACCTGATTTAAATGGAAACTATACAGATGTAATTTGACACCTGACCTGCTTTAAATGGAAACTACAGATGTAATTTGACACCTGACCTGCTTTAAATGGAAACTATACAGATGTAATTTGACACCTGACTCTTCTTTGAAGGATTTTTAGGAAAAAAGATGTAATTTTGACAGTGTATTTAAATGGTTTAAAGTTTGTAATTTGACACCTGTCAGACTTGATTTTTGCCCATAAACTGTATCAACCCCTGACAATAATGTCCATGAATTATAATCCACGTAATAATTCACACTTCCTGTTGCTGTAAGATTATTTTCCCGATGTAGCAAACTGGCTCAAATTAAGATCCCAAAATGGAAAGGAGAGATTGGAATGGCCTGTTGTACACCTCTGTGAATGTATCAAACTGGGGAGATTGGACTTCCCTGTTGTACACCTCTGTGAATGTTGTAATCTCTGTAATGTATCAAACTGGGGAGATTGGACTGTGTTGTACACCTCTGTGAATGTATCAAACTGGGGAGATTGACTTCCCTGTTGTACACCTCTGTGAATGTTGTACACCTCTGTGAATGTTGTACACCTCTGTGAATGTACAATCTATCAAACTGGGGAGATTGGACTTCCCTGTTGAACACTTCTGTGAATGTTGTACACCTCTGTGAAGGTATCAAACTGGGGAGATTGGACTTCCCTGTTGTACACCTCTGTGAAGGTATCAAACTGGGGAGATTGGACTGCCCTGTTGTACACCTCTGTGAATGTATCAAACTGGGGAGATTGGACTGCCCTGTTGTACACCTCTGTGAATGTTGTACACCTCTGTGAAGGTATCAAACTGGGGAGATTGGACTTCCCTGTTGTACACCTCTGTGAATGTTGTATACCTCTGTGAATGTATCAAACTGGGGAGATTGGACTGCCCTGTTGTACACCTCTGTGAATGTTGTATACCTCTGTGAATGTATCAAACTGGGGAGATTGGACTGCCCTGTTGTACACCTCTGTGAATGTTGTACACCTCTGTGAATGTTGTACACCTCTGTGAATGTTGTATACCTCTGTGAATGTATCAAACTGGGGAGATTGGACTTCCCTGTTGTACACCTCTGTGAATGTTGTACACCTCTGTGAATGTTGTACACCTCTGTGAATGTTGTATACCTCTGTGAATGTATCAAACTGGGGAGATTGGACTGCCCTGTTGTACACCTCTGTGAATGTTGTACACCTCTGTGAATGTATCAAACTGGGGAGATTGGACTTCCCTGTTGAACACCTCTGTGAATGTTGTACACCTCTGTGAATGTTGTACACCTCTGTGAATGTTGTACACCTCTGTGAATGTTGTATACCTCTGTGAATGTATCAAACTGGGGAGATTGGACTGCCCTGTTGAACACCTCTGTGAATGTTGTACACCTCTGTGAATGTACAATCTATCAAACCTGTATTTTGTTCATAATTACCATGTGTTTATTCTTACACTTTTTGTATGGATACAATATGTTTTGAACTCTTGTATTTTAACAATCTGTCATGAAGGACGAGGCTCTCCCTTCCTGTGTCTGGTACGTCCTCTGAGTGAGGAACAATGCCTGGAAAGTCTTCCATTACAGAGAGCTATAAAACAGACAAATGAAAGGGGAAGGACGGAGAAGTGAAGAGGCTATCACTCATCCCTCCCTCCCTCCCTCCCTCCCTCCCTCCCTCCCTCCCTCCCTCCCTCCCTCCCTCCCTCCCTCCCTCCCTCCCTCCCTCCCTCCCTCCCCTCCCTCGCTCCCTCCCTCCCCCTCCCTCCCTCATCCCTCCCTCCCTCACTCATCACTCCCTCCCTCCGTCTAATACCTTGCCTCTGACAGACGCTTAGCTGGCATAAAATACTGATACATGAAATGAGGGAATGAAGGGGCTCAGATTCCTCCCCCCCTAACTCCCTCCAGACAGGCCAATAAATTACCAATGGATCAGTCCGTCTTAGACTGATGGAAGACTGGAAGACTGGGCCAATCCAGTCTGAATCCCACACTCCCATGAAGGGACCCAGTCACTAGGGGACTGTAGAACCCTCCAGTCTGACACTCCCATGAAGGGACCCAGTCACTAGGGGACTGTAAAACCCTCCAGTCTGACACTCCCATGAAGGGACCCAGTCACTAGGGGACTGTAGAACCCTCCAGTCTGACACTCCCATCAAGGGACCCAGTCACTAGGGGACTGTAGAACCATCCAGTCTGAGTCCCACACTCCCATGAAGGGACCCAGTCACTAGGGGACTGTAGAACCCTCCAGTCTGACACTCCCATGAAGGGACCCAGTCACTAGGGGACTGTAAAACCCTCCAGTCTGACACTCCCATGAAGGGACCCAGTCACTAGGGGACCCAGTCACTAGGGGACTGTAAAACCCTCCAGTCTGACACTCCCATGAAGGGACCCAGTCACTAGGGGACTGTAGAACCCTCCAGTCTGACACTCCCATGAAGGGACCCAGTCACTAGGGGACTGTAGAACCATCCAGTCTGAGTCCCACACTCCCATGAAGGGACCCAGTCACTAGGGGACTGTAGAACCCTCCAGTCTGACACTCCCATGAAGGGACCCAGTCACTAGGGGACTGTAAAACCCTCCAGTCTGACACTCCCATGAAGGGACCCAGTCACTAGGGGACTGTAAAACCCTCCAGTCTGACACTCCCATGAAGGGACCCAGTCACTAGGGGACTGTAGAACCATCCAGTCTGAGTCCCACACTCCCATGAAGGGACCCAGTCACTAGGGGACTGTAGAACCCTCCAGTCTGACACTCCCATGAAGGGACCCAGTCACTAGGGGACTGTAAAACCCTCCAGTCTGACACTCCCATGAAGGGACCCAGTCACTAGGGGACCCAGTCACTAGGGGACTGTAAAACCCTCCAGTCTGACACTCCCATGAAGGGACCCAGTCACTAGGGGACTGTAGAACCCTCCAGTCTGACACTCCCATCAAGGGACCCAGTCACTAGGGGACTGTAGAACCATCCAGTCTGAGTCCCACACTCCCATGAAGGGACCCAGTCACTAGGGGACTGTGGAACCCTCCAGTCTGACACTCCCATGAAGGGACCCAGTCACTAGGGGACCCAGTCACTAGGGGATCCGGTCACTAGGGGATCCAGTCACTAGGGGATCCGGTCACTAGGGGATCCGGTCACTAGGAGATCCAGTCAGTAGGGGATCCAGTCAGTAGGGGATCCAGTCACTAGGGGACCCAGTCACGAGGGGATCCGGTCACTAGGGGTTTGAGTCACTAGGGGACCCGGTCACTAGGGGATCCAGTCACTAGGGGATCTGGTCACTAGGGGATCCTGTCACTAGGGGATCCAGTCACTAGGGGATCTGGTCACTAGGGGATCCAGTCACTAGGGGTTTGAGTCACTAGGGGACCCGGTCACTAGGGGATCCAGTCACTAGGGGATCTGGTCACTAGGGGATCCTGTCACTAGGGGATCCAGTCACTAGGGGTTTGAGTCACTAGGGGACCCGGTCACTAGGGGATCCAGTCACTAGGGGATCCGGTCACTAGGGGATCCTGTCACTAGGGGATCCAGTCACTAGGGGATCCGGTCACTAGGGGATCCGGTCACTAGGGGAACCGGTCACTGGGGGATCCGGTCACAAGGGGATCCGGTAACTAGAGGATCCTGTCAATAGGGGATCCTGTCAATAGGGGATCCTGTCAATAGGGGATCCGGTCACTAGGGGATCTGGTCACTAGGGGATCCGGTCACTAGGGAATCCGGTCACTAGGGGACCAAGTCACAAGGGGATCCAGTCAATAGGGGATCCAGTCACTATGCGATCCAGTCACTAGGGGATCCAGTCACTAGGGGATCCAGTCAATAAGGGATCCAGTCACTAGAGGATCCGGTCACTAGGGGACCCGGTCAAAAGGGGATCCGGTCACCAGGGGATCCGGTCACCAGGGGCCCCAGTCACCATGGGACCCAGTCACCAGAGGATCCAGTCACCAGGGGATCCAGTCACCAGGGGATCCAGTCACTAGGGGATCCAGTCAATAGGGGATCCGGTCACTAGGGGGGGAGGAGCTTTCGTTATGTCCCCTGCTGAGGGGGGGAGGAGCTTTCATTATGTCCCCTGCTGAGGGGAGGAGCTTTCGTTATGTCCCCTGCTGTGGGGAGGAGCTTTCATTATGTCCCCTGCTGAGGTAAGGGACTTTCGTTATGTCCCCTGCTGAGGGGAGGAGCTTTCGTGATGTCCCCTGCTGAGGGGAGGAGCTTTCATTATGTCCCCTGCTAATAGTAGGGGGATTGTTGGTCAAATCAAGCTGAGTTCACAGGAACCCCAAGCGTACCAGCCCTGTGTGTGTACTAGACCCGGTCCAGTCTGGTTCATCACAGCTCCCTTATTGTGCCTGTGTTGTGGAATGTCTGTGCTGAGTGGGTTTAAACCCAGCCAGAGTCAAGGATAGTCTGACCCAGTCCACAGCAGGATCAACTGAAACATGATGCTCTGTGTGGAACAAATTGTCCAGGTCAATGTGTGGGTTGAACATGTACTGCATGATAGAAGCAAGATGTTCATATTTTCATGAATGTTCCGTAAGGTTTAACCATTTGCCATGTATCAATTCCTACTTTCACAGTGATTCATCTTGTATATTTACAGTAACTTCTTCACTTTGGGAAACGTATAAAGGAACAATGGACTGGACACAGAAAGACCAAGCAAGCAGACCACATCTTCTTTGACAGACTGAACTGCAACTACCCACAATACACCTCTCCTCTCCACTGTCCCACCCCACCAGAGCAGCTTCAGCAGACAGACTGAACTGTGGGTACTAGCCACTACCCACAATACACCTCTCCTCTCCACTGTCCCACCACAGCAGCTTCAGCAGCTAGCCACTACCCACAATACACCTCTCCTCTCCACTGTCCCACCCCACCAGAGCAGCTTCAGCAGACAGACTGAACTGTGGGTACTAGCCACTACCCACAATACACCTCTCCTCTCCACTGTCCCACCACAGCAGCTTCAGCAGCTAGCCACTACCCACAATACACCTCTCCTCTCCACTGTCCCACCACAGCAGCTTCAGCAGACAGACTGAACTGTGGGTACTAGACTGAACTGATATTACAGGAGCGTCAACATTTCCTTCAGTCCGTTTTCCTCTAACCCTATTCCTGATAGGTTCAGGGGTTCAACAAGGGGTCTCTGATCTCCATAGAGAGAGGGAAGAACAACAGCATGGTAATAGGCATGAAGTATGCCTTGTTATTGTAGGGTAATAGGCATGAAGTATGTCTTGTTATTGTATGGTAATAGGCATGAATGAAGTATGTCTTGTTATTGTATGGTAATAGGAATGAAGTATGCCTTGTTCTTGCATGAAGTATGCCTTGTTATTGTATGGTAATAGGTATGAAGTATGCCTTGTTATTGTATGGTAATAGGTATGAAGTATGTTTTGTCGTTTTCCCGTTTGTCTGTTAGTTGCCAAGTGGTTCTATCAATCTAGGACATAGAGATGACTTAACCCTCATAGCCTGGTTCCTCTCTAGGTTTCTTCCTAGGTTCTGGTCTTTCTAGGGAGTTTTTCCTAGCCACCGTGCTTCTACACCTGCATTGCTTGCTGTTTGGGGTTTTAGGCTGGGTTTCTGTACAGCACTTTGATTTTTTATTTTTTTTATTTCACCTTTATTTAACCAGGTAGGCCAGTTGAGAACAAGTTCTCATTTGCAACTGCGACCTGGCCAAGATAAAGCATAGCAGTGTGAGCAGACAACACAGAGTTACACATGGAGTAAACAATTAACAAGTCAATAACACAGTAGAAAACAAAGGGGGGAGTCTATATACAATGTGTGCAAAAGGCATGAGGAGGTAGGCGAATAATTACAATTTTGCAGATTAACACTGGAGTGATAAATGATCAGATGGTCATGTACAGGTAGAGATATTGGTGTGCAAAAGAGTAGAAAAGTAAATAAATAAAAACAGTATGGGGATGAGGTAGGTGAAAATGGGTGGGCTATTTACCAATAGACTATGTACAGCTGCAGCGATCGGTTAGCTGCTCAGATAGCTGATGTTTGAAGTTGGTGAGGGAGATAAAAGTCTCCAACTTCAGTGATTTTTGCAATTCGTTCCAGTCACAGGCAGCAGAGCACTGGAACGAAAGGCGGCCAAATGAGGTGTTGGCTTTAGGGATGATCAGTGAGATACACCTGCTGGAGCGCGTGCTATATCAGCTGATGTAAGAAGGGCTTTATAAATAGATTTGATTTGATTTGACTTACCTCCAAATTGTGAGACTCCATTAGACTTAATACCGTACTGTGATGTTGTGAGACTCCATTAGACTTAATACCGTACTGTGATCTTGTGAGACTCCATTAGACTTAATACTGTACTGTGAGGTTGTGAGACTCCATTAGACCTAATATCATACCGAGAGGTTGTGAGACTCCATTAGACTTAATACCGTACCGTGAGGTTGTGAGACTCCATTAGACTTAATACCGTACTGTGAGGTTGTGAGACTCCATTAGACTTAATACCGTACCGTGAGGTTGTGAGAGCCGGTGACCGCGCTGCCGTCTTCCAGGTAGTGTGTTTCTGTGTAGTGACTGGCAAACAAACCACTAGAAATAAGACACAAAAAGAGCAAGAGTTAAAAGAAGGGAATCTCAAAGAGGACAGCTCAGCGTGAGGGACACATTTAGAGAGAGGGCTGGGAGGGGAGAGAGGAGAGCAGGCAGGGAGGGGAGAGAGAGGAGAGGGGCAGAGAGAGGGCTGGGAGGGGAGAGAGAGGAGAGAGGGCTGAGAGGGAGGAGAGGGCTGGGAGGGAGGAGAGGGCTGGGAGGGAGGAGAGAGGGATGGGAGGGGAGAGAGAGGAGAGAGGGCTGAGAGGGAGGACAGAGCTGAGAGGGAGGAGAGGGCTGGGAGGGAGGAGAGAGGAGTGAGTGCTGGGTGGGGAGAGAGAGAGGGAGGGACCAGCAGCAGGGGTAGATCCTGGAACTACTATGAGCTCACACAAACACTAGGAACCCTGATGAGTTGATTATTACAGCGTGGTGTGTGTGTGTGTGTGTGTGTGTGTGTGTGTGTGTGTGTGTGCGTGCGTGCTTGCGTGTGTGTGTGTGTGTGTGTGTGTGTGCGTGCGTGTGACCTCAGGACAGCCAGATGAGGAACACCCATCACAGAGAGCTTGAGAGTCTTCCTGACCTCACTGCTAGGACTGTTAGAGTTGCTTCTAGAGTCTGGCCTTGTCAGGGACATGATGTTTCCTGGACCCTGCTTTCATAACCCACAAAACAAACCACAGAACTGGCAGTGATCCCCCGGATCAAAGCCAGGCTGGAAAGAGCAGAAAAGTCCAATGGAATCATGTTGTTTTAATTAGTTCCAACGCTCTGACTCAGACAGAAACTCAACGTCATAAGAATAACAAGATATCAATTAAAATGTAATGAATATGTAAACCATCACCCAACCATTCACACAGACATACACCAGCTTCCCTGACCCAGTGGGTCACCTGATCATCTATAGGAAGGAGGGCAAACAGGCTCCGTCTATGAGAACACAAGCAGAGAAAGCAGATCGATGGCACTCAGACTGCGGACGGTGATTTGATTTTTTTAATCAATTTGAAACACGAAGCAATGATGCATGTTTTCAAAGACCGAATGCACACACACACTCACACACACACACACACGCACGCACACACACACACACGGCCTATGCCGCTCTGTACCATCACTCATTCATATATCTTTATGTACATATTCTTTATCCCCTTACACTTGTGTCTATAAGGTAGTAGTTTTGGAATTGTTAGTTAGATTACTTGTTGGTTATTACTGCGTTGTCGGAACTAGAAGCACAAGCATTTCGCTACACTCGCATTAACATCTGCTAACCATGTGTATGTGACAAATAAAATTTGATTTGACACACACACACACACACACACACACACACACACACACACACACACACACACACACACACACACACACACACTAGTTAACATTGAACTGGTTAACATAGAACTAGTTAACATGTCCCTGGCAGATAGCAGATATAGACAGTGCTGACAGGAGAATGGGGACAATCAGGAATCACATGGAGATCTCAAACTGAGTCATGACTTTACAACCTTCTTCACATGGAGATCTCAAACTGAGTCATGACTTTACAACCTTCTTCACATGGAGATCTCAAACTGAGTCATGACTTTACAACCTTCTTCACATGGAGATCTCAAACTGAGTCATGACTTTACAACCTTCTTCACATGGAGATCTCAAACTGAGTCATGACTTTACAACCTTCTTCACATGGAGATCTCAAACTGAGTCATGACTTTACAACCTTCTTCACATGGAGATCTCAAACTGAGTCATGACTTTACAACCTTCTTCACATGGAGATCTCAAACTGAGTCATGACTTTAGAACCTTCTTCACATGGAGATCTCAAACTGAGTCATGACTTTAGAACCTTCTTCACATGGAGATCTCAAACTGAGTCATGACTTTAGAACCCTCTTCACATGGAGATCTCAAACTGAGTCATGACTTTACAACCTTCTTCACATGGAGATCTCAAACTGAGTCATGACTTTAGAATCTTCTTCACATGGAGATCTCAAACTGAGTCATGACTTTAGAACCCTCTTCACATGGAGATCTCAAACTGAGTCATGACTTTACAACCTTCTGGATATGATTTGGACGAGCGATAAAAATTGTCCCCAGGATCAGAAATTTGTTTAAACTGAAAATAATCCAACATTGTTCGACAGTGCCAGACGCTAGTCCGCGGCCACAGCACACTGCCTGTCTGCAGTAATGACAGGATTTATTGTAAGCCTTATCTAAACGAAATACATTCTCATAATCACCACCATGAGACATCCTTTTCAGCAATATAAAAGTTATTGATTTTTCTACATTGGAGGCAGAATGCCTCAACGCCAGTTGACTTACATCGTATCTGACACAGCGGATTTTCCTGAACTCTTCAGAACTCAGAGGGTCCTTTAGAACCTTTCCTACATAAAAAAAAATTTCTAAAGGAAAGACATAGAATCCTAAAAGGTTCTATGTAGATAATAATGTTCTACCTCTATAAAGGATTCTAATACAGTTCTACCTCTATAAAGAGTTCTATGTAGATACTAAGGTTCTAACTCTATAAAGGGTTCTATGTAGATAATACGGTTCTACCTCTATAAAGGATTCTAATACAGTTCTACCTCTATAAAGAGTTCTATGTAGATAATAAGGTTCTAACTCTATAAAGGGTTCTTCTTCTGGGACAAAGGCCTGGAGAATCCTTTTTCCTAAAAGCATACCTGCTGCAATCTCTTTTTATCACAAAAAGTTATGGATTTTCTGACAAGAATCAAGAGAATATTTCAACACCATCTAAGTCACCATATATCTTATATATATATATATATATATATATATTATGTTACAAGTTTAATATTCTCTCCTGTTACTAGTTTTCAGAAGTCTAAATATCGAATATTCTCTCCTGTTACTAGTTTTCAGAACGCTAAATATCTCATATTATCTCCTGTTACTAGTTTTCAGAACTCTAAATATCTAATATTCTCTCCTGTTACTAGTTTTTAGAACTCTAAATATCTAATATTATCTCCTGTTACTAGTTTTTAGAACTCTAAATATCTAATATTATCTCCTGTTACTAGTTTTTAGAACTCTAAATATCTAATATTATCTTCGGTTACTAGTTTTCAGAACTCTAAATATCTAATATTATCTCCTGTTACTAGTTTTCAGAACTCTAAATATCTAATATTATCTTCGGTTACTAGTTTTCAGAACTCTAAATATCTAATATTCTCTTCAGTTACTAGTTTTCAGAACTCTAAATATCTAATATTATCTCCTGTTACTAGTTTTCAGAACTCTAAATATCTAATATTATCTCCTGTTACTAGTTTTCAGAACTCTAAATATCTAATATTATCTTCAGTTACTAGTTTTTAGAACTCTAAATATCTAATATTCTCTTCAGTTACTAGTTTTCAGAACTCTAAATATCTAATATTATCTTCGGTTACTAGTTTTCAGAACTCTAAATATCTAATATTCTCTTCAGTTACTAGTTTTCAGAACTCTAAATATCTAATATTATCTCCTGTTACTAGTTTTCAGAACTCTAAATATCTAATATTATCTCCTGTTACTAGTTTTCAGAACTCTAAATATCTAATATTATCTTCAGTTACTAGTTTTTAGAACTCTAAATATCTAATATTCTCTTCAGTTACTAGTTTTCAGAACTCTAAATATCTAATATTATCTCCTGTTACTAGTTTTCAGAACTCTAAATATCTAATATTATCTCCTGTTACTAGTTTTCAGAACTCTAAATATCTAATATTATCTCCTGTTACTAGTTTTAGAACTCTAAATATCTAATATTATCTCCTGTTACTAGTTTTCAGAACTCTAAATATCTAATATTATCTCCTGTTACTAGTTTTTAGAACTCTAAATATCTAATATTATCTTCGGTTACTAGTTTTCAGAACTCTAAATATCTAATATTCTCTTCAGTTACTAGTTTTCAGAACTCTAAATATCTAATATTATCTCCTGTTACTAGTTTTCAGAACTCTAAATATCTAATATTATCTCCTGTTACTAGTTTTCAGAACTCTAAATATCTAATATTATCTTCAGTTACTAGTTTTTAGAACTCTAAATATCTAATATTCTCTTCAGTTACTAGTTTTCAGAACTCTAAATATCTAATATTATCTCCTGTTACTAGTTTTCAGAACTCTAAATATCTAATATTATCTCCTGTTACTAGTTTTCAGAACTCTAAATATCTAATATTATCTCCTGTTACTAGTTTTTAGAACTCTAAATATCTAATATTATCTTCGGTTACTAGTTTTCAGAACTCTAAATATCTAATATTATCTCCTGTTACTAGTTTTCAGAACTCTAAATATCTAATATTCTCTCCTGTTACTAGTTTTTAGAACTCTAAATATCTAATATTATCTCCTGTTACTAGTTTTTAGAACTCTAAATATCTAATATTATCTCCTGTTACTAGTTTTTAGAACTCTAAATATCTAATATTATCTTCGGTTACTAGTTTTCAGAACTCTAAATATCTAATATTCTCTTTAGTTACTAGTTTTCAGAACTCTAAATATCTAATATTATCTCCTGTTACTAGTTTTTAGAACTCTAAATATCTAATATTATCTTCGGTTACTAGTTTTCAGAACTCTAAATATCTAATATTATCTCCTGTTACTAGTTTTCAGAACTCTAAATATCTAATATTCTCTTCAGTTACTAGTTTTCAGAACTCTAAATATCTAATATTATCTCCTGTTACTAGTTTTCAGAACTCTAAATATCTAATATTATCTCCTGTTACTAGTTTTCAGAACTCTAAATATCTAATATTATCTCCTGTTACTAGTTTTTAGAACTCTAAATATCTAATATTATCTTCGGTTACTAGTTTTCAGAACTCTAAATATCTGTAACGGTTCTCTTGTGGTGAAGGAGAGTCGGACCAAAATGCAGCGTTGTGATGCTTCATGTTATTTTAATAAAGGAAAAACTATACATGAATAAACTACCAAAATAATGAAAATGTGAAAACCGAAACAGTCCTATCTGGTGCAAACACAGAGACAGGAACAATCACCCACAAACACACAGTGAAACCCAGGCTACCTAAATATGGTTCCCAATCAGAGACAATGACTAACACCTGCCTCTGATTGAGAACCATATCAGGCCAGACATAGAAATAGACAAACTAGACATGAAACATAGAATGCCCACTCAGCTCACACCCTGACCAACCAAAACATAGAAATATACTATGGTCAGGGTGTGACAATATCTAATATTATCTCCTGTTACTAGTTTTCAGAAGTCTAAATATCTAATATTCTCTTCGGTTACTAGTTTTCAGAGTCTAAATATCTAATATTCTCTTCGGTTACTAGTTTTCAGAGTCTAAATATCAAATATTCTCTCCTGTTACTAGTTTTTAGAACACTAAATATCTAATATTCTCTCCTGTTACTAGTTTTCAGAACACTAAATATCTAATATTCTCTCCTGTTACTAGTTTTCAGAAGTCTGAACTTGATGTTCAAGGCCTTTTTTTCGCACGTCAAACATTTAACACGTCAATACGGATGAACGTAAGTATCTAAGGTCTTTTATATGGTAATAACGCAGTGCTACAGACGTCATGGTCCTCTGGCAGTAACGTAACCAAGCGCTCTCCTTTAATCATGACTTGGAGAGAGAATGACCTACACAGACAGCCACAGTCTCCAGGAAGGTACATCAAACCTCTGCTCTACGGGGATACATCCAGCCTCTGCTCTACGGGGATACATCCAGCCTCTGCTCTACGGGGATACATCCAGCCTCTGCTCTACGGGGATACATCCAGCCTCTGCTCTACGGGGATACATCCAGCCTCTGCTCTACGGGGATACATCCAGCCTCTGCTCTACGGGGATACATCAAACCTCTGCTCTACGGGGATACATCCAGCCTCTGCTCTACGGGGATACATCCAGCCTCTGCTCTCTGCTGTACCTTTGATCAGGTAGTGTAGGAGTCAGTGGGATATCATGTTGATATCATGTTGATCAGGTAGTGTAGGAGTCAGTGGGATATCATGTTGATATCATGTTGATATTAGGTAGTGTAGGAGTCAGTGGGATATCATGTTGATATCGTGTTGATATCTTGTTGATCAGGTAGTGTAGGAGTCAGTGAGATATCATGTTGATATCAGGTAGTGTAGGAGTCAGTGGGATATCATGTTGATATCAGGTTGTGTATGAGTCAGTGGGATATCATGTTGATATCATGTTGATATCAGGTAGTGTAGGAGTCAGTGGGATATCATGTTGATCAGGTAGTGTAGGAGTCAGTGGGATATCATGTTGATCAGGTAGTGTAAGAGTCAGTGGGATATCATGTTGATATCATGTTGATATCATGTTGATCAGGTAGTGTAGGAGTCATTGGGATATCATGATGATATCATGTTGATATCAGGTAGTGTAGCAGTCAGTGCAATATCATGTTGATATCATGTTGATATCATGTTGATCAGGTAGTGTAGCAGTCATTGGGATATCATGATGATATCAGGTAGTGTAGCAGTCATTGGGATATCATGATGATATCAGGTAGTGTAGCAGTCATTGGGATATCATGATGATATCAGGTAGTGTAGCAGTCATTGGGATATCATGTTGATATCAGGTAGGGTAGTAGTCATTGGGATATCATGTTGATATCAGGTAGGGTAGTAGTCATTGGGATATCATGTTGATATCATGTTGATATCAGGTAGTGTAGGAGTCATTGGAATATCATGTTGATATCAGGTAGTGTAGGAGTCACTGGGATAAGATGTTGATATCAGGCAGTGTAGGAGTCATTGGGATATCATGTTGATATCAGGTAGGGTAGGAGTCATTGGGATATCATGTTGATATCAGGTAGTGTAGGAGTCATTGGGATGTCATGTTGATATCAGGTAGTGTAGCAGCCAGTGGGGTATCATGTTGATATCGGGTAGTGTAGGAGTCATTGGGATATCATGTTGATATCAGGTAGTGTAGGAGTCACTGGGATATCACGTTGATATCATGTTGATATCATGTTGATATCAGGTAGTTTAGGAGTTATTGGGATAAGATGTTCCCAATGTAAGTGCACTACTTTTGAACAAGGCCCACCGTGCATTATATCAGGAATAGGGTGAGATTTGGGACACACCCTCTCCCCAACCTCAGCATTCACAGAAGCATCTTCATTACCTCATTGCCATCGTTTGAATCAAAAGTTATTGATCTCCCAGTCACAGCAGCAGATGCGTCCCTTTACTCCCAGACAACAGTCTTAATTTAGGGGATTCTAGACCCAACACAAGCACACACATACCGTCCCAGGGTTGAGGATGATACATGAGAACCATCCTCATTATGTCGAGAGAGAGAGAGAGAGAGGGGGAAGGAGAGAAAGAAAGAGAGAGGGAGAGAAAGAGAGAAAGAGAGAGAGAAAGAGAGAGAGAGAGAGAGAGAGAGAGAGAGAGAGGGAAGGAGAGAAAGAAAGAGAGAGGGAGAGAAAGAGAGAGAGAAAGAGAGAGAGAGAGAGAAAGAGAGAGAGGGAGAGAGAGAAAGAGAGGGAGAAGGAGGAATAGGGGGAGAAAGAAGAGAGGAAAGGAGGAATAGGGAGAGAGAAGAGAGGGAGAGGGAGGAATGGGGAGGAGAGTGAAAGAGAGGGAGAAGGAGGAATAGAAAGAGAGAGAGAGAGGAGGAGGAGAGGGGGGAGAAAGAAAGAGAGAAAGAGAGGAGAGAGAGAGAGAGGGGAGGAGGGAGGAGAAAGAAGAGAGGGAGAAGGAGGAATAAGAGAGGGAGAAGAGAGAGAGAGAAGGAGGAAAGAGAGGAGAAGGAGGAATAGAGAGAGTGAAGGAGAGGAGAAAGAGAAATAGGAGAGGAGAGAAGAGAGGAGAAGGAGGAAGATGGGAGAAGAGAAAGAGAGGGAGAAGGAGGAATAGGAAAGAGGAGGAGAGGAGAGAGAGGGAAGAGAGGAGGAAGAGAGAGGAGAATGAGAGGGAGAAGGAGAGAGAGTGAAGAGAGGGAGAAGGAGGAAGAGAGGGAGAAGGAGAGAATAGAAAGAGAGGAGAGAAGAGAGAGAGAAAGAGAGGAGAGAGTGAGAGAGAGAAAGAGAGGGAGAAGGAGAGAGGAGAGGAGAGGAATAGAAGAAGAGAGAAGGAGAATAGGGAGGAGAGAAGAGAGGGAGAAGAGGAAGAGGGGAGAGAGGAAGAGAGGAGAGAAGAGAGGGAGAGGAGAATAGAAAGAGAGGAGAGGAGAGAGGAATAGAGAGGAGAAGAGAGGGAGAAGGAGGAATAGGAGAGGAGAGTGAAGAGAGGGAGAAGGAGGAATAGGGAGAGGAGAGTGAAGAGAGGGAGAAGGAGGAATAGGGGAGGAGAGTGAAGAGAGGGAGAAGGAGGAATAGGGGAGGAGAGTGAAGAGAGGGAGAAGGAGGAATAGGGGAGGAGAGTGAAGAGAGGGAGAAGGAGGAATAGGAGAGGAGAGTGAAGAGAGGGAGAAGGAGGAATAGGAGAGGAGAGTGAAGAGAGGGAGAAGGAGGAATAGGGAGGAGAGTGAAGAGAGGGAGAAGGAGGAATAGGGGAGGAGAGTGAAGAGAGGGAGAGAGGAGAGAGGAGAAGAGAGGGAGAAGGGAGAGAGAGGAAGAGAGGGAGAGAGGAGGAATAGAGAAGGAATAGGGAGAAGAGAGGAGAATAAGGAGGAATAGGGGAGAAGAGAAGAGAGGGAGAAGGAGAGAATAGGGGAGGAGAGAAGAGAGGGAGAAGGAGAGAATAGAAGAGAGGAGAAGGAGGAATAGGGGAGGAGAGAGAAGAGAGGGAGAAGGAATAATAGGGAGGAGAGGAAGAGAGGGAGAGGGAGGAATAGGGGAGGAGAGTGAAGAGAGGGAGAATGAGGAATAGGAGAGGAGAGTGAAGAGAGGGAGAAGGAGGAATAGGGGAGGAGAGTGAAGAGAGGGAGAAGGAGAGAATAGAAGAGAGGGAGAGAGGAGAGAAGGAGAGGAGAGGGAGAAGAGAGGAAGAGAGGGAGGAGGAATAGGAGGGAGAGAAAGAGAGGGAGAAGGAGGAATAGGGAGGAGAGTGAAGAGAGGAGAATGAGGAATAGGAATAGGGAGGAGAGTGAAGAGAGGGAGAATGAGGAATAGGAGAGGAGAGTGAAGAGAGGGAGAGGAGGAATAGAGGAGAGTGAAGAGAGGGAGAGAGGAATAGGGAGAGAGAAGAGAGGAGAAGAGAATAGGGAGGAGAGAAGAGAGGGAGAAGGAGGAATAGGGGAGGAGAGGAAGAGAGGAGAGAGGAGGAAAGAGAGGAGAAGAGAGAGAGAAGGAGAAGAGAGAGGGAGGAATAGAGAGAGAGAGAAGAGAGGGAGAAGGAGGAATAGGGAGAGAGAGGAGAGAAGAGAGGGAGAATGAGGAATAGGAGAGGAGAGTGAAGAGAGGGAGAATGAGGAATAGGGGAGGAGAGGAAGAGAGGGAGAGGAGGAATAGGAGGAGAGAAGGAAGAGAGAGGAAGAGAGGGAGAAGGAGGAATAGAAAGAGAGGGAGAAGGAGGGAGAAGGAGGAATAGGGAGAGGAGAGAAAGAAAGAGAGGGAGAAGGAGGAATAGGGAGAGAGGAGGAAGAGAGAGAAAGAAAGAGAGGAGAAGGAGGAATAGGGAGAGAGAGAAGAGAGGGAGAAGGAGGAATAGGGAGGAGAGTGAAGAGAGGAGAGGAATAGAGGAGATAGGGAGAGAGGAATAGGGGAGAGAGAGAAGAGAGGGAGAAGGAGGAATAGGGGAGGAGAGAAAGAGAGGGAGAAGGAGGAATAGGAGAGGAGAGTGAAGAGAGGGAGAAGGAGGAATAGGGAGGAGGAAGAGAGAGAGGGAAGAGGAGGAGGAAGGAGAGAAGGAGGAAAGGAGAGATGAAGAGAAGAAGGAGAGAGAATAAGGGAGGAGAGTGAAGAGAGAGAGAAGAGGAGGGAGAGGAGAGAGGGAGAAGGAGGAATAGAGGAGGAAGGAAGAGAGAGAGGGAAAGAGAGGAATAGAGAAGGAAGAGAGGGAGAAGGAGGAATAGGAGAGGAGAGTGAAGAGAGGGAGAATGAGGAATAGGAGAGGAGAGTGAAGAGAGGGAGAAGGAGGAATAGGGGAAGGAGAAGAGAGGGAGAAGGAGGAATAGGGGAGGAGAGTGAATAAAGGGAGGAGTGAAGAGAGGGAGAAGGAGGAATAGGGGAGGAGAGTGAAGAGAGGGAGAAGGAGGAATAGGAGGAGAGAAGAGAGGGAGAAGGAGGAATAGGGAGAGAAAGAGAGGGAGAAGGAGGAGAGAAAGAGAGGAGAGAGAAAGAGGAGGAATAGGAGGAGAGAGAAGAGAGGGAGAAGGAAGAGAGGAGGAGAGTGAAGAGAGGGAGAAGGAGGAATAGGGAGGAGAGTGAAGAGAGGGAGAAGGAGGAATAGGGAGGAGAGAAGAGAGGAGAAGAGAGGGAGAAGGGAGGAGAGAAGAGAGGAGAGAAGGAGGAATAAGAGGAGGAGAGTGAAGAGAGGGAGAAGGAGGAATAGGGGAGGAGAGTGAAGAGAGGGAGAAGGAGGAATAGGGGAGGAGAGTGAAGGAGGAATAGAGGAGGAGAGTGAAGAGAGGGAGGAGGAATAGGGAGGAGAGTGAAGAGAGGGAGAAGGAGGAATAGGGGAGGAGAGTGAAGAGAGGGAGGAAGGAGGAATAGAGAAGAGAGGGAGAAGGAGGAATAGAGAGAGAGAGAAGAGAGGAGAAGGAGGAATAGGGAGGAGAGAGAAGAGAGGGAGAAGGAGGAATAGGGAGGAGAGAGATGAGAGAGGGAGAAGGAGGAATAGGGAGGAATAGAGGAGGAGAGAAGAGAGGGAGAAGGAGGAATAGGGAGGAGAGTGAAGAGAGGGAGAGAGAAGGGAGGAGGGGAGGAGAGGAAGAGAGGAGAGAAGGAGGAATAGGGAGAGAGTGAAGAGAGGGAGAGGAGGAATAGGGAGGAAGAAGGAGAGAGAGAAAGAGAGGGAATAAGGAGAGGAGAGAGGAGAGAGGAGGAATAAGGAGGGGAGGAGAGTGAAGAGAGGGAGAAGGAGGAATAGGGGAGGAGAGTGAAGAGAGGGAGGAGGAGGAATCGGGGAGGAGGGTGAAGGGAGGGAGAAGGAGGAATAGGGGAGGAGAGTGAAGAGAGGGAGAAGGAGGAATAGGAGAGGAGAGTGAAGAGAGGGAGAATGAGGAATAGGGGAGGAGAGTGAAGAGAGGGAGAATGAGGAATAGGAGAGAGGAAGAGAGGGAGAGGGAATAGGGAGGAGAAAGAGAGGGAGGAGGAAGGAGGGGAGAGAGGAAGAGAGGGAGAAGGAGAGAGAGAGGAATAAGAGAGGAAGAGAGGGAGAGGAGGAATAGGGAGGAGAGTGAAGAGAGGGAGAGAAGGAGAGAGATAGAGAGGAGAGGAAGGAGAGAAGGAGGAATAGGGAGGAGAGAGAAGAGAGGGAGAAGGAGGAATAGGGAGAGAGAGAAAGAGAGGGAGAAGGAGGAATAGGGAGGGAGAGTGAAGAGAGGGAGAAGGAGGAATAAGGGAGGAGGGTGAAGAGAAGAGAGAAGAGGGAGAAGGGAGAAGGAGAATAGGGGAGGAGAGGGAGAAGAGAGGGAGAAGGAGGAATAGGGGAGGAGAGTGAAGAGAGGGAGAAGGAGGAATAGGGGAGGAGAGTGAAGAGAGGGAGAAGGAGGAATAGAGGAGGAGAGTGAAGAGAGGGAGAAGGAGGAATAGGGGAGGAATAGGGGAGGAGAGTGAAGAGAGGGAGAAGGAGGAATAGGGCAGGAGAGTGAAGAGAGGGAGAAGGAGGAATAGGGGAGGAGAGTGAAGAGAGGGAGGAGGAGGAATAAGAGGAGGAATAGGGGAGGAGAGTGAAGAGAGGGAGAAGGAGGAATATGGGAGGAGAGTGAAGAGAGGGAGAAGCAGGAATAGGGAGGAGAGGGAAGAGAGGGAGAAGGAGGAATAGGGGAGGAGAAGAGAGGGAGAAGGAGGAATTGGGAGGAGGGAAGAAGGGAGAAGGAGGAATAGGGAGGAGGGTGAAGAGAGGGAGAAGGAGGAATAGGGGAGGAGAGAAAGAGAGGGAGAAGGAGGAATAGGGGAGAGGAGAGGGAGAAGGAGGAGAGAGAAAGAGAGGGAGGAGAGGAAGAGAGAGAGAAGGAGGAGAATAGGAGAGAAAGAGAGGGAGAAGGGGATATAGAAATAGCAGGACTACTGTGCCCATTGAACAGCCTCCCCGTTGAACAGACTCCCCGTTGAACAGACTACCCCGCTGGAACAGCCTCCCCGTTGAACAAACTCCCCGTTGAACAGACTCCCGTTGAACAGACTCCCCGTTGAACAAACTCCCTGTTGAACAGACTCCCCGTTGAACAGACGCCCCGTTGAACATACATTTTTCCAGGAGTAATTTGTATGACATCAGTGCAAGCTCCTGGCTCTCTCTCTCTCTGTGTGTGTGTGTGTGTGTGTGTGTGTGTGTGTGTGTGTGTGTGTGTGTGTGTGTGTGTGTGTGTGTGTGTGTGTGTGTGTGTGTGTGTTCCTGGCTGGACCATCGCACCACAGTAGAGCAGAATTCCCCTCGCTGAGCTCAACACATCCTTCACTGAGCATGTCATGACCAGAGCTGACACACACTGAGGATGTGCTAGCCAAGCCAATGAGTCGGCAACACACACACTCACACACACACACACACACACAGAGAGAAAACAAAGGGGGAAAGAACTGCTTCTCAAGTCTGCGTGACAGCCTTGTCAGCCTCATTGAATTCATATCCACCTTGTGAAGGAAGGGCAATATGATGGTCACATTCTGTTATTAGTTTTATATAGACATGTCAGGCCAGGTCAGAAGGTCACATTATATAGACATGTCAGGCCAGGTCAGAAGGTCACATTATATAGACATGTCAGGCCAGGTCAGAAGGTCACATTATATAGACATGTCAGGCCAGGTCAGAAGGTCACATTATATAGACATGTCAGGCCAGGTCAGAAGGTCACATTATATAGACATGTCAGGCCAGGTCAGAAGGTCACATTATATAGACATGTCAGGCCAGGTCAGAAGGTCACATTATATAGACATGTCAGGCCAGGTCAGAAGGTCACATTATATAGACATGTCAGGCCAGGTCAGAAGGTCACATTATATAGACATGTCAGGCCAGGTCAGAAGGTCACATTATATAGACATGTCAGGCCAGGTCAGAAGGTCACATTATAAAGACATGTCAGGCCAGGTCAGAAGGTCACATTATATAGACATGTCAGGCCAGGTCAGAAGGTCACATTATATAGACATGTCAGGCCAGGTCAGAAGGTCATATTCTGATATTAGTTTTATAAAGACATGTCAGGCCAGGTCTGAAGGTCACATTATATAGACATGTCAGGCCAGGTCAGAAGGTCAGATTATATAGACATGTCAGGCCAGGTCAGAAAGCCACATTCTGATATTAGTTTCATATAGAGATATCAGGTCAGTGACTTCTCTTTTGGAAAGTAAAAGAGAAGTCTTGCTATTTTTTATTTGATATGAAAACACCCTTTACTGGCTCAAACAGCCGACCAATCACCCTTCCACCAAACCTAAGTAAACCTTTGGGGAAAAAATAGTGTTTGATCAGATACAATGCTTTTTCACAGTAAAAAAAATTGACAAGTGACTTTCAGCACGCTTATAGAATAAGGGCACTTTAACATGCACGGCACTTACACAAATGACTAATGATTGGCTAAGAGAGATTGATAATAAAAAGATTGTTGGAGTTTTCGTGTTAGACTTCAGCGTGGCTTTTGACATTATCGAACATAATCTGCTGGCTGGTAAAACTCATGTGTTACGGCTTTACACCCCTGCTATATTGTGGATTGAGTTATCTGTCTAACAGAACACAGAGGGTCTTTTTTAATGGAAACCAAAATTATCCTGGTAGAGTCAGGCATTCCCCAGGGCAGCTGTCTAGGCCCCTTACTTTTTAAAATCAAAATAATGACATGCCACTGGCTTTGAGTAAAGCCAGTGTGTCTATGCATGCTAATGAATCAACACTAAACATGTCAGCAACCACAACAAGTTAAATCACTGCAACACTTAACAGAAAGCTGCAGTTGGTTTCAGAATGGGTGGAAAGAAATAAGTTAGTCCTAAATATTATTTAAAAAATTAAAAGCATTGTATTTGGGACAAATTATTCAATAAGCCCTGAACATCAACTAAATCTTGGAATGAATAATGTGGAAATTGAGCAAGTTGAGATAACTATACTGTTTGGAGTAACACTAGATAGTAAACTGTCATGGACAAAACATATTGATACAACAGTAGCTCAGATGGGGAGAAGTCTGTCCATAATAAAGCACTGCTCAGTTTTCTACTGCCCAGTCATATGGACTACTGCCCAGTCATATAGACTACTGCCCAGTCATATAGACTACTGCCCAGTCATATGGTCTCCTGCCCAGTCATATAGACTACTGCCCAGTCATATGGACTACTGCCCAGTCATATAGACTACTGCCCAGTCATATGGTCTACTGCCCAGTCTACTGCCCAGTCATATAGACTACTGTCCAGTCATATGGTCTACTGGTCTACTGTCCAGTCATATGGTCTACTGCCCAGTCATATGGTCTACTGCCCAGTCATATGGTCTACTGTCCAGTCATATGGTCTACTGTCCAGTCATATGGTCTACTGGTCTACTGCCCAGTTTTATGGTATATTGTCCAGTCATATGGTCTACTGTCCAGTCATGGTCTTCTGTCCAGTCATATGGTCTATTGTCCAGTCATATGGTCTATTGTCCAGTCATATGGTCTACTGCCCAATAATATGGATTACTGCCCAGTCATATGGTCTACTGGTCTACTGGTCCCAGTCATATGGTCTATTGTCCAGTCATATGGTCTACTGGTCTACTGCCCAGTCATATGGACTACTGCCCAGTCATATGGACTAATGCCCAGTCATATGGACTACTGCCCAGTCATATGGACTACTGCCCAGTCATATGGTCTATTGTCCAGTCATATGGTCTACTGCCCAGTCATATGGACTACTGCCCAGGCATTTAGACTACTGCCCAGTCATATAGACTACTGCCCAGTCATATGGTCTACTGCCCAGTCATATAGACTACTGCCCAGGCATATAGACTACTGTCCAGTCATATGGTCTACTGCCCAGTCTACTGCCCAGTCATATGGACTACTGCCCAGTCATATAGACTACTGCCCAGTCATATAGACTACTGTCCAGTCATATGGTCTACTGGTCTACTGTCCAGTCATATGGTCTACTGCCCAGTCATATGGTCTACTGTCCAGTCATATGGTCTACTGCCCAGTCATATGGTCTACTGTCCAGTCATATGGTCTACTGGTCTACTGTCCAGTCATATGGTATACTGTCCAGTCAAATGGTCTACTGTCCAGTCATATGGTCTACTGTCCAGTCATATGGTCTACTGTCCAGTCAAATGGTCTACTGTCCAGTCATATGGTCTACGGGACTACTGTCCAGTCAAATGGTCTACTGTCCAGTCATATGGTCTTCGGGTCTACTGCCCAGTCATATGGACTACTGCCCAGTCATATAGACTACTGCCCAGTCATATAGACTACTGCCCAGTCTACTGCCCAGTCATATAGACTACTGCCCAGTCATATGGTCTACTGCCCAGTCATATAGACTACTGCCCAGTCATATAGACTACTACCCAGTCCTATGGACTACTGCCCAGTCATATAGACTACTGTCCAGTCATATGGTCTACTGGTCTACTGTCCAGTCATATGGTCTACTGCCCAGTCATATGGTCTACTGCCCAGTCATATGGTCTACTGTCCAGTCATATGGTCTACTGTCCAGTCATATGGTCTACTGGTCTACTGCCCAGTTTTATGGTATATTGTCCAGTCATATGGTCTACTGTCCAGTCATGGTCTTCTGTCCAGTCATATGGTCTATTGTCCAGTCATATGGTCTATTGTCCAGTCATATGGTCTACTGCCCAATAATATGGATTACTGCCCAGTCATATGGTCTACTGGTCTACTGGTCCCAGTCATATGGTCTATTGTCCAGTCATATGGTCTACTGGTCTACTGCCCAGTCATATGGACTACTGCCCAGTCATATGGACTAATGCCCAGTCATATGGACTACTGCCCAGTCATATGGACTACTGCCCAGTCATATGGTCTATTGTCCAGTCATATGGTCTACTGCCCAGTCATATGGACTACTGCCCAGGCATTTAGACTACTGCCCAGTCATATAGACTACTGCCCAGTCATATGGTCTACTGCCCAGTCATATAGACTACTGCCCAGGCATATAGACTACTGTCCAGTCATATGGTCTACTGCCCAGTCTACTGCCCAGTCATATGGACTACTGCCCAGTCATATAGACTACTGCCCAGTCATATAGACTACTGTCCAGTCATATGGTCTACTGGTCTACTGTCCAGTCATATGGTCTACTGCCCAGTCATATGGTCTACTGTCCAGTCATATGGTCTACTGCCCAGTCATATGGTCTACTGTCCAGTCATATGGTCTACTGGTCTACTGTCCAGTCATATGGTATACTGTCCAGTCAAATGGTCTACTGTCCAGTCATATGGTCTACTGTCCAGTCATATGGTCTACTGTCCAGTCAAATGGTCTACTGTCCAGTCATATGGTCTACGGGACTACTGTCCAGTCAAATGGTCTACTGTCCAGTCATATGGTCTTCGGGTCTACTGCCCAGTCATATGGACTACTGCCCAGTCATATAGACTACTGCCCAGTCATATAGACTACTGCCCAGTCTACTGCCCAGTCATATAGACTACTGCCCAGTCATATGGTCTACTGCCCAGTCATATAGACTACTGCCCAGTCATATAGACTACTACCCAGTCCTATGGACTACTGCCCAGTCATATGGTCTACTGCCCAGTCATATGGTCTACTGCCCAGTCATATAGACTACTGCCCAGTCATATAGACAAATGTCCAGTCATATGGTCTACTGGTCTACTGCCCAGTCATATAGACTACTGCCCAGTCATATAGACTACTACCCAGTCCTATGGACTACTGCCCAGTCATATGGTCTACTGCCCAGTCATATGGTCTACTGCCCAGTCATATAGTCTACTGCCCAGTCATATAGACTACTGCCCAGTCATATGGTCTACTGCCCAGTCATATGGATTACTGCCCAGTCATATGGTCTACTGTCCAGTCATATGGATTACTGTCCAGTGATATGGTCTACTGTCCAGTCATATGGATTACTGTCCAGTCATATGGTCTACTGTCCAGTCATATGGTCTACTGTCCAGTCATATGGTCTACTGTCCAGTCATATGGTCTACTGCCCAGTCATATGGTCAATTGTCCAGTCATATGGTCTACTGTCCAGTCATATGGTCTACTGCCCAGTCATATGGACTACTGCCCAGTCATATGGTCTACTGTCCAGTCATATGGTCTACAGTCCAGTCATATGGTCTACTGTCCAGTCATATGGTCTACTGGTCTACTGTCCAGTCATATAGACTACTGGTCTACTGTCCAGTCATATGATCCATTGTCCAGTCATATGGTCTACTGGTCTACTGCCCAGTCATATGGTCTACTGGTCTACTGCCCAGTCATATGGTCTACTGGTCTACTGCCCAGTCATATGGTCTACTGTCCAGTCATATGGTCTACTGGTCTACTGTCCAGTCATATGATCTATTGTCCAGTCATATGGTCTACTGGTCTACTGCCCAGTCATATGGTCTACTGGTCTACTGCCCAGTCATATGGTCTACTGCCCAGTCATATGGTCTACGGGTCTACTGCCCAGTCATATGGACTACTGCCCAGTCATATAGACTACTGTCCAGTCATATAGACTACTGCCCAGTCTACTGCCCAGTCATATAGACTACTGCCCAGTCATATGGTCTACTGCCCAGTCATATGGATTACTGTCCAGTCATATGGTCTACTGTCCAGTCATATGGATTACTGTCCAGTCATATGGTCTACTGTCCAGTCATATGGTCTACTGTCCAGTCATATGGTCTACTGCCCAGTCATATGGACTACTGCCCAGTCATATGGTCTACTGTCCAGTCATATGGTCTACAGTCCAGTCATATGGTCTACTGCCCAGTCATATGGTCTACTGTCCAGTCATATGGTCTACAGTCCAGTCATATGGTCTACTGTCCAGTCATATGGTCTACTGGTCTACTGTCCAGTCATATAGACTACTGGTCTACTGTCCAGTCATATGATCTATTGTCCAGTCATATGGTCTACTGGTCTACTGCCCAGTCATATTGTCTACTGGTCTACTGCCCAGTCATATGGTCTACTGTCCAGTCATATGGTCTACTGGTCTACTGTCCAGTGATATAGACTACTGGTCTACTGTCCAGTCATATGATCTATTGTCCAGTCATATGGTCTACTGGTCTACTGCCCAGTCATATGGTCTACTGGTCTACTGCCCAGTCATATGGTCTACTGCCCAGTCATATGGTCTACGGGTCTACTGCCCAGTCATATGGACTACTGCCCAGTCATATAGACTACTGTCCAGTCATATAGACTACTGCCCAGTCTACTGCCCAGTCATATAGACTACTGCCCAGTCATATGGTCTACTGCCCAGTCATATGGATTACTGTCCAGTCATATGGTCTACTGTCCAGTCATATGGACTACTGTCCAGTCATATGGTCTACTGCCCAGTCATATGGTCTACTGTCCAGTCATATGGTCTACTGCCCAGTCATATGGTCAATTGTCCAGTCATATGGTCTACTGTCCAGTCATATGGTCTACTGCCCAGTCATATGGACTACTGCCCAGTCATATGGTCTACTGTCCAGTCATATGGTCTACAGTCCAGTCATATGGTCTACTGTCCAGTCATATGGTCTACTGGTCTACTGTCCAGTCACATAGACTACTGGTCTACTGTCCAGTCATATGATCTATTGTCCAGTCATATGGTCTACTGGTCTACTGCCCAGTCATATGGTCTACTGGTCTACTGCCCAGTCATATGGTCTACTGTCTAGTCATATGGTCTATTGGTCTACTGTCGAGTCATATAGACTACTGGTCTACTGTCCAGTCATATGATCTATTGTCCAGTCATATGGTCTACTGGTCTACTGCCCAGTCATATGGTCTACTGGTCTACTGCCCAGTCATATGGTCTACTGTCCAGTCATATGGTCTATTGGTCTACTGTCCAGTCATATAGACTACTGGTCTACTGTCCAGTCTTATGATCTATTGTCCTGTCATATGGTCTACGGGTCTACTGCCCAGTCATATGGACTACTGCCCAGTCATAAAGACTACTGTCCAGTCATATAGACTACTGCCCAGTCTACTGCCCAGTCATATTGACTACTGCCCAGTCATATGGTCTACTGCCCAGTCATATGGTCTACTGCCCAGTCATATAGACTACTGCCCAGTCATATAGACTACTACCCAGTCCTATGGACTACTGCCCAGTCATATAGACTACTGCCCAGTCATATAGACTACTACCCAGTCCTATGGACTACTGCCCAGTCATATAGACTACTGCCCAGTCATATAGACTACTACCCAGTCATATGGTCTACTGCCCAGTCATATAGACTACTGCCCAGTCATATAGACTACTGTCCAGTCATATGGTCTACTGGTCTACTGCCCAGTCATATGGTCTACTGCCCAGTCATATGGTCTACTGCCCAGTCATATGGATTACTGTCCAGTCATATGGTCTCCTGTCCAGTCATATGGACTACTGTCCAGTCATGTGGTCTACTGTCCAGTCATATGGTCTCCTGTCCAGTCATGTGATCTACTGTCCAGTCATGTTGTCTCCTGTCCAGTCATATGGTCTATTGTCCAGTCATATGGTCTCCTGTCCAGTCATGTGGTCTCCTCTCCAGTCATAAGTGCCACGAAGAGGGAGATTACAGTCGGCCCAGAACAGAACAGCACGGCTGGCCTTCAAATGAACACAGAGAGCTAACATCAATGACATGCATGTCAATCTCTCCTGGCTCAGTAGATGAGTGATTGACTGCATCACTACTCGTCTTTGTGAGAGGTACTGACATGTGGGTGGCACCGAGACGTCCGTTCAAATGACTAGCACACAGCTCAGATACCCCACAAGACATCCCACCAGGGTTCTCTTCACAGTCCAGAACAGACTGGAGATGGTGCGGTAGTACCCAGAGCCGTGACTCCACTGAACTCTGAACTCTAGTAGAATCAGATTTAAAATACAGATCTGTTCAGTGGGCAGAGAGGAGGTCAAACTAATGAGAAAAAACAACAACATTATAATCAACAGTGGTTCACAATTATGATCAGAGAAACTGACACGTGGTGATTGATGATATGTGGTGAAGCCCAGCAGGATCAACACAGACTTTGTCCCAAATGGGACCCTGTATTCACTATGTAGTGCACTACTTTTCCCCATGGCTCATAGGGCTCTGGTCAAAAGTAGTGCACTAAATAGGGAATAGGGTGCCATTTGGGAAGACAAAAACCATTTAATCTTAATGAAATGTGCCTGTGATGGATGAGTACACGGTGATCTCCATTACCCATTCTCAGATGATTGATATCGTCTCAACAATGGAAACGACATCTTAGGAAATGTAGGAATTCATTGAAAATATAAATCCCCCAAAGAAATGTTTCTATGATGAAGACAGGGGCACCAGTTGGTGGCACCAGCTCATGATTTTGGAGGCACCTCCACATTTTTTTAGGGGGGGGGAGGGTGCAGCATTACACAATAGAATACATTTGAGTCATTATCTTATAAAGTCATTATTAAGTCATTATGAAGTCATTATAATGTCATTATTAAATAATTAAGTCATTATAAAGTCATTATAAAGTCATTATAAAGTCATTATGAAGTCATTATTAAGTCATTATGAAGTCATTATAAAGTCATTATTAAGTCATTATAATGTCATTATGAAGTCATTATAATGTCATTATTAAGTCATTATATAGTCATTATATAGTCATTATTAAGTCATTATTGTCATTAAAACGTCATTATAAAGTCATTATAAAGTCATTATTAAGTCATTATATAGTCATTATATAGTCATTATTATTGTCGTCATTAAAACGTCATTATAAAGTCATTATAAAGTCATTATATAGTCATTATATAGTCATTATATAGTCATTATTAAGTCATTATTGTCATTATTAAGTCATTATTGTCATTAAAACTTAATTATAAAGTCATTATTAAGTCATTAAAAAGTCATTATTAAGTCATTATTAAGTCAATATTAAGTCATTAAAAAGTCATTATTAAGTCATTATTAAGTCATTATTAAGTCATTATTAAGTCATTATTAAGTCAATATTAAGTCATTATTAATCATTATTAAGTCATTCATAAAGCTGTATTAAGAGGTGTAATTGACGACTCACATGGTATTCAATAAATACGTTGTCCAAGCTGGAACGCATGATTCAAAATATTCTGATATGCAACCTAATCCAGTGATTGTCATTCATTTGATATGCAACCTAATCCAGTGATGTCATTCATTTGATATGCAACCTAATCCAGTGATGTCATTCATTTGATATGCAACCTAATCCAGTGATGTCATTCATTTGATATGCAACCTAATCCAGTGATTGTCATTCATTTGAGGTTGACTATTAGTCAATATTTCTTTTTAAATGTTTGACTGTTTTTCTGATCAATAGAGATGAATTTGCCTTTGTCTTTATGAGCAGTAATATTATATAGTCTAGGCCTAATTAAATTGGTGCTAATTCATTAATATTATATAGTCTAGGCCTAATTAAATTGGTGCTAATTCATTAATATTATATAGTCTAGGCCTAATTAAATTGGTGCTAATTCATTAATATTATATAGTCTAGGCCTAATTAAATTGGTGCTAATTCATTAATATTATATAGTCTAGGCCTAATTAAATTGGTGCTAATTCATTAATATTATATAGTCTAGGCCTAATTAAATTGGTGCTAATTCATTAATATTATATAGTCTAGGCCTAATTAAATTGGTGCTAATTCATTACAGTTTTTTTCGATTGCTAAACAACAGTGGACACAACTGGAGTCACATGTGCAAAACTCTAACTACAGTCTGCACAGCAGCAGTTCATGTGGACCAAAATCTAGTTCATTTTTCATTGCTTGAACACAGTTTTCAAAACTCTACACACTTATCCCATGACTTTAACCACAACCTGCACAACACTGTGGATTTACAGCACTTTGTTCAAATGCTAACACACTGCTGTCAAAACTGTGAACCACACATTCAAAACGGAATAGATTTCAGCCTTGTGCCTTTCAAACACTGCTGATTGCAATTTCAGCTGAAAGGCTAAGCAGGTGTCTTGTTTTAGACTTGTTAGTGAACACACACACATATTACAGTATATATAGGTAGAGCTCAGAAAGACTCATTTTGGAAATGGAACAAGGAAGATGGGTTCGTGGAGGGAGAAGGGTGGCAGGGAGAGGGCGGGTGCGTGGAGGAAGACAAAGAAGACAAAGAGCTGTTATTTCAGATGAAATAAGGGCTACACTTATAGACCATGTCGTGAACCATGGTCTCTCATTGAGAGAGGCAGGGTTGAGGGTGCAACCCAATCTGCAAAGATCCACAGTGGCATCTGTAATGCGAATTTTCCATCATGCAAACAGGTGAGAGTTACATCCTTACAGTAAATGAAAACATTACAGGAATCTATTTTGTATTGCAATTATAGAATATTTACACAGATATATATTACAGTAAGTTTGACTGTAAAATATATTTTTACAACAGGACCCAAAGGCTGCCCCCAACAGGGGGAAGAGGAAAAATATTTTCAGATGCGCAGGAAAATGCTATTGTTGACATGGTTGTTGTCAACAATGCAATAAAACTGCGGGAGATTCAAGATAGAGTGCTGGCTGATAATGATATATTTGAAAATGTTAATTCTGTCAGCACAACAACTATTGCTCGAGTCCTAAAGAAACACCAAGTTACAATGAAACAGTTATACACTGTACCGTTCGAGAGAAACAGTGAACGGGTAAAAGAGCAAAGATACCAATATGTCCAGGTAAGACGTCTGAGGTTACGTACACAGCTATACAAAATATTTACAGTAAAAAAAAACACTAGCATTTCTACAGTAAAACTGTGCACTTACTGTTTTTCAGAGAGTAATGGAGGTGGAAGCACTGGAAAGACCACATTCATTTGTATTTATCGATGAAGCTGGATTTAACCTTGCCAAAACACGGCGCAGAGGAAGGAATGTTATAGGTCAAAGGGCCACTGTGGAGGTTCCAGGCCAAAGGGGGAAATATCACCATGTGTGCTGCAATGGCCAATGATGGTTTGCTTCTCAACACACCACTCATTGGCCCATACAACACAGAAAGGCTTATAGCTTTCCTAGAACAGCTCTATGCTCAGCTAGTGCCAGCAGAACAGGGGAGCCAGTAAGAAACCCCCAAGTTTTTGTCATAGTTTGCGATAACGTTGCTTTTCACCACTCTGCAGCTGTCACAGATTGGTTTCCAGCACATCACAGATTTATGGTTTTGTACCTGCCTGCATATTCACCCTTCCTCAACCCAATAGAGGAGTTTTTCTCTGCCTGGAGGTGGAAAGTGTTTGGTCACCACCCACATGACCAAATGTCTCTTTTGGAAGCCATGCGTGCCGGATGT
>NW_024608338.1:0-10000 GCF_018296145.1 Oncorhynchus tshawytscha | reverse complement strand
ATACACCACTGTTACTCTGATTAAATACACCACTGTTACTCTGATTAAATACACCACTGTTACTCTGATTAAATACACCAATGTTACTCTGATTAAATACACCACTGTGACTCTGATTAAATACACCGCTGTGACTCTGATTAAATACACCACTGTTACTCTGATTAAATACCACTGTTACTGATGACTCTGATTAAATACACCTCTGTGACTCTGATTAAATATACCACTGTTACTCTGATTAAATACTCTGATTAAACACACCTCTGTGACTCTGATTAAATACACCACTGTTACTCTGATTAAATACACCGCTGTGACTCTGATTAAACACACCACTGTGACTCTGATTAAATACACCGCTGTTACTCTGATTAAATACACCACTGTGACTCTGATTAAATACACCACTGTTACTGATTAAATACACCGCTGTGACTCTGATTAAACACACCTCTGTGACTCTGGTTAAATACACCGCTGTTACTCTGATTAAATACACCGCTGTGACTCTGATTAAATACACCGCTGTGACTCTGATTAAATACAAATAGTGGAGTTTCCTCTTCTTCTGTGGTGCACTTAGTTAGGGCTTATCTTCTTATGTGGCTGTGATGTGAGTGTGTTTCCCAAACATGAAGAACAAGATTGAGTAAGAGGGAGAGAGTGAGGGAGAGAGGGAGGGAGAGAGAGTGGACAATTGGAGAAGGAGAAGAAGGAGGAGAAGAAGAAGGAGAAAAGAAGAAGAAGAAGGAAGAAGAAGAAGGAGAAGAAGAAGAGGAGAAGAAGAAGGAGAAGAAGAAGAAGAAGAAGAAGAAGAAGAAGAAGAAGAAGAAGAAGAAGAAGAAGAAGAGAAGAAGAAGAAGAAGAAGAAGAAGGGAAGGAGATGAAGAAGAAGGAGAAGAAGAAGAAGGAAGGAGAAGAAGAAGAAGGAGAAGAAGAAGAAGAAGAAGGAGAAGAAGAAGAAGAGAAGAAGAAGAAGAAGGAGAAGAAGAAGGAGAAGAAGAAGAAGAAGAAGAAGAAGAAGAAGAGAAGAAGAAGAAGGAGAAGAAGAAGAGAAGAAGAAGAAGAAGAAGAAGAGAAGGAGAAGAAGAAGAAGGCGAAGGAGAAGAAGGAGAAGGAGAAGAAGAAGGAGAAGGAGAGAAGAAGAAGAAGAAGGAGAAGAAGAAGAAGGAGAAGAAGAAGAAGAAGAAGAAGAAGAAGAAGAAGAAGAAGAAGAAGGAAGGAGAAGAAGAAGAAGGAAGAAGAAGAAGAAGAAGAAGAAGAAGAAGGAGAAGAAGAAGAAGGAGAAGAAGAAGAAGAAGAAGAAGAAGAAGAAGGAGTAGGAGAAGAAGAGGAAGAAGGAGAAGAAGGAAGGAGTGAAAGAAGGAGGAGAAGAAGAAGAAAGAAGGAGGAGAAGAAGGAGAAGGAGTAGAGAAGAAGAAGAAGAAGAAGAAGAAGAAGAAGAAGAAGAAGAAGAAGAAGGAGAAGAAGAAGAAGACTGTAGCCTGCGTCCCACATCTGACATTTAGGGCTGATATAGAAACACGCCCTGCTTCTTCAACAAGACAGTCAGTGAAAATGTAAGCTCAACAACGCCAGCCAATCAGTAATCATTCAACTCAACCACGAGCCAATCAGTAATCATTCAACTCAACCCCCAGCAAATCAGTAATCATTCAACTCAACCCCCAGCCAATCAGTAATCATTCAACTCAACCCCCAGCCAATCAGTCATCAACTCAACCCCCAGCCAATCAGTAATCATTCAACTCAACCCCAGCCAATCAGTAATCATTCAACTCAACCCCCAGCCAATCAGTAATCATTCAACTCAACCCCCAGCCAATCAGTAATCATTCAACTCAACCCCCAGCCAATCAGTAATCATTCAACTCAAACCCCCAGTAATCATTCAACTCAACCCCCAGCCAATCAGTAATCATTCAACTCAACCACGCCAGCCAATCAGTAATCATTCAACTAAACCCCCAGCCAATTAGTAATCATTCAACTCAACCCCCAGCCAATCAGTAATCATTCAACTCAGCCACGCCAGCCAATCAGTAATCATTCAACTCAACCACGCCAAACAAGCAGTAAACAACCCCTAGGTCCAGTATAATGCTATCTGGTATCCAACCTAGGTCAGTTTAACCCCTAGGGACTACTTACTGTGTGATGCAGGTCAGGCATTGAAGATAGGTCTGGTATTGAATGCCCTAGCTTTGGTATTGAACCCTCTAGGTCCCCTAGGTATTGAACCCCCTAGGTCTGGTATTGAACCCCCCCCTAGGTCTGGTATTGAACCCCCTAGGTCTGGTCTGGTATTGAACCCCTAGGTCTGGTATTGAAGCCCCTACAGTAGGTCTGGTACTGAAACCCCTAGGTCTGGTACTGAATACTCTAGGTCTGGTATTGAACCTTTTCTGGTAGATTCTGGTAATGAAGCCCCTACAGTAGGTCTGGTATTGAAGCCCCTACAGTAGGTCTAGTACTGAACCCCTAGGTCTGGTACTGAATACTCTAGGTCTGGTATTGAACCCCTAGGTCTGGTATTGAACCCCTAGGTCTGGTATTGAAGCCCCTACAGTAGGTCTGGTATTGAACCCCTAGGTCTGGTACTGAATACTCTAGGTCTGGTATTGAACCTTCTAGGTCTGGTATTGAACCCCTAGGTCTGGTATTGGTCTGGTAACCCCTAGGTCTGGAAAGAACCCCTAGGTCTGGTAAACCCCCTAGGTCTGAACCCTAGGTCTGGTATTGAAACCCTAGGTCTGGTATTGAAGCCCCTACAGTAGGTCTGGTATTGAACCCTCTAGGTCTGGTATTGAAGCCCCTACAGTAGGTCTGGTATTGAACCCCTAGGTCTGGAATAGAACTCTCTAGGTCTGGTATTGAACCCCTAGGTCTGGTATTGAACCCCCTAGGTCTGGTATAGAACTCTCTAGGTCTGGTATAGAACTCTCTAGGTCTGGTATGACCAAATGAATTAACATAAACACATTTAACATATCCAGGCCTCCGTCATACAAGACACTGATATGTGCCTTTCGGAACATCAACATTTAAAAAGTCTAATAAATATATTTAATATAACACCATCACAACAAATCCATTATTTATATTTGTCAGGTCTAACGAAACATTATGATATGAAGAACATGTGTTTCAGAAGAGTCGGCCAACTCTTTAGTTAGTCTGGCTATGCTCCATGTCACAGGCTGTAGGATTGTTAACTTATCCGACAAGATGTGCTCATTAGTTCTGTGTCTTTATTTTATATGATTTTATAGTAAGAAGAATATAATTGAACTCAGCTGAAAGGATAATTTTCCAATTTCTGAGCGAGTGCGTGTATGAAGTCCCTATGTTGAGCATAAAAGTTATAACTTGAAACAGGTCCCATACACTAGACTTAGAGTTATTTGGCAGCTTTAGTTGTAAATTATAAAAACTTTTGATCGTCTTAGAAATCAAAACATACATAGGCTGCATGATGTTCCTAAAGACTATTGATGAGTTGAGAAAGTTGAGGGGAAAAGCTTGTGCTCTTGTTCCTCGCCTCAGGCTGCACAGCTGTTCTCTCATCAAGTGGTCATATTTTCACCCACCAGACTGTTCTCCATTTAATCTGGTCTTTACTAATATGTAAAACGAGTTTTGATTTATCAATGATTGAATTGAATCCTACTACACTGGCTGTGACGCTCGTCAGATGTGGCAGGGCTTGAAAACTATTACGCACCATGAAGGGAAACTCATAAAAGCCTTTAATGCTCGCTTCGAGGCAAGCAAACACTGAAGCATCAATGAGAGCACCAGCTGTTCTGGTCGACCGTGTGTTAACACTCTCAGTAGCTGATGTGAACAAGACCTTTAAACAGGTGTTACGTTCCCCAGATTATGTGTTGTAGATTGTGTATTTGCATGTGTTTATTTCAGGAAATGGCTTCCTGAAATCCCTCAAGCAGCTGATTGGTCGACTCCAGGGCTAATTGGAGAGCTGACCCTGCCCCCTCGTCAAGACACAGCTGTCTCCAATTACCCATTCCTTCAGAAGCTATATAAAAGCCAGTGTTCTGTTCAGGAGATCTTTTTTTTGCTAGAGAGATTTGCTGGGAGTTCATTGCTGAGAGTTGGTATGTTTTGTGAGTTTGTTGCTCAGAACTTATTTGATGTCCTTTGTCTCTTAGTCTGTTTGTGAAATTGTTTAATATTCTGTTTCATTTGTTCCCAGGGGGAAGGGAAGGCACCTAGGGAGTGCTTAGGCAAGAGGCCCGCGGGCATACATATACCCGTAGCATATTCGCTGTCTAGGCACACTAGGTAAGACCTGGGCGGACCACCCCTTGTATTTTGGTTAGGGCACCAGGTGGTGCTAAATTAGGTAAGTAGTGGGTAGGCAGGTAAGATAGGAGAGGGGGGCTTTGAGATTTACTTTCTTTGCTTTGGTTCCGTCCAGCCCCTTTTCCCCATATTACTGTGTAAAGGAATAAAGTCCTTGTAAACGGTACCACATTCTGCCTGTTGTCATTCTTACTTGCACCTACAGTCCATACCTTTTTCGCTTCATGGAGAGTTTAGTTGTAGCAGGGTGTTGCGTTCCCTCTTCATAGAGGCGTGCGTAACATAATGGGGGCTCATCCGGGATCTTTCCATTAAACCCACCGGACCCTGCTGCTCTGAGCTCTCTCTGTGGTTAGTGATTGAGGTGTGATGGTAGGTTGTGAGTTTGGATGACTTGTTTAGTTAGTGTGTTCAGGAGACTGCATTGTAAAAGATGGCTGCCTCAGCCATCTCCAAGTTTTTTGAAGCGCCCTCTATTGATTGTTTGGTGAGGTTTCGTAAAGTAGACCTTGTAGCTATAGCTGACCATTATGGATTTGTATTCCTGAGAAAGCCCTAAAGGCTGAGCTGTTGGTGCTAGTCAGGGAGGGTTTAGTGAGAGAACGGATTCTCTCATTGCAAGGAGAGGAGACGGGTAGACCTTCTGATGCCAAGTCGGAGGACAGGGCGGAGGAAGGGGTTCCTCGTACCCCCTTTACATTGCCCCGATTCGATCTTTTATCTTCTGCTTCGGGTCGTTCAGATGGGACTGCTAGGCTGAAGGTGAGGCTGGCTCGGTTAGAAATGGAGCAAAAAGATAGAGAGACAGATGAATTTTGAACTTGAAATTAGGAAAATAGAAGCTGACAAGGAGGTGAGGATCCGACAACTGGAGCTAGATGCTGGCTCCAGTGCGACTCCACAAGCTGCTCATCATCAAGCCCACTTCGATGTGAGTAAAAACATAGCTTTAGTCCCTCCATTCCGAGAGTCGGAAGTTGATTCTTATTTCTCTGCGTTTGAGCGTGTGGCCGCTGCGCTGCATTGGCCACTCGAGGTTTGGCCGCTTCTGTTACAATGTAAATTGTCTGGGAAAGCCCAGGAAGTAGTAGCTGCTCTCTCCCTGGAAGACAGTTTACATTATGATACAGTTAAAACTACTGTGTTGCGGGCTTATGAGTTGGTGCCTGAAGCTTATAGGCAGCGCTTCAGGAACCACAAGAAACCCTCTCACCGTACATTTGTTGAATTTGCTAGGGACAAAGTCTCTGTTTAGTCGTTGGTGTTCAGCCAGCAAAGCTAACACCTTTGCTGATATTCGGGAGTTGATGCTGTTGGAGGACTTTAAAAGCAACCTCCCAGATCGACTTGTAGTTCATTTAAATGAACAGAAAGTGGTGACATTGGCCCAAGCAGCAGTGTTGGCAGATGAGTACGCTTTGACACACAAGACTGTCTTTGGTGCACCACGTTTTGAAGGCCGGACGATTACGTCATCAGTTCCTCGTTCAGGTCGCTTTTCCTCTGACAACCCTAAGCCTTTTCATGAAGTCCGTGAATGTTTTTACTGTCACCAAAAGGGTCACGTGATTGCGGACTGCCCAGTTTTTAAAAATAAACCGCAACAGTCCCAGTCACCGTCCCCAAAAATGAAAAGTTTGGGTTTAGTCAAGTCTTTGGATCGTCCATTGGATCGAGATATTGACTCAGCATTTGAGAAACCGGATCCTGTCTATGCTCCGTTTATCTCTGCCGGTTATGTTTCCTTAACAGGAGAACCAACTGATCAAAAGCCTATCCAAATCCTACGTGACACCGGGGCGGCGCAGTCAGTAATCATTACTGATGCTTTACCCTGGTCTCCTGAAACGTATTGTGGCTCACATGTCATATTACAGGGGATAGAGACAAAAACCGTACCTGTACCATTACACTGGGTCCACTTAGTGTCAGACTTGGTATCAGGACGTTTCCGTGTTGGTGTAGTGTCTACACTGCCAGTATCAGGAGTAAAATTGCTACTAGGGAATGATATTGCTGGTGGTAATGTCACTCCTGTGTTAGAGGTAGTAGACAACCCAGAAATCAGAACTACAGATGAGAAATTGGTTCAAGCATTTCCACATGTTTTTCCTGCTTGTGTGTTAACGAGGGCACAATCTCGTAAGCTAGGAGATGTGGATTTGGCTAGTTCTATTTTTGAGAATGTTGAGGTAGAAGACAATGCACTGAGTATTCCTTCTGCATTGCCAGACAGTTTTTACCCCGTAAAAACTAAGGCAGGGAAAACGAAATCGCGCCCCAATTACATGACATTCTTTTGTCTGTCATCCCTGAGAAGGTGATTGAATGTCAAAAGAAGACACCAGTCTTCGCAAGTGTTTTGCTTCGGTAATTTCCATTGAGGAAGCTAAAACTAGACAGACTGCCTACTTTATGGAAGCAGGAGTTTTGATGCGTAAATGGGCATCTCATGACACCATTAATGACTGGAGTGAAGTGTGTCAAGTGGTTGTTCCTACACCGTTCCGACAGCAGGTGCTGTCACTCGCCCATGACCAGGCGTGGTCTGGACACTTGGGGATCACAAAGACCTATAACCGGGTCCTTCGTCATTTCTTCTGGCCAGGTTTGAAGTCTGACGTGGTCCAATTTTGTAAAACATGTCACATATGTCAACTCACTGGGAAAGTGAATCAAACAGTTCCACGAGCGCCACTCTGCCCGATTCCTGTGGTAGGGGAACCGTTTGAAAGAGTGATAATTGATTGTGTAGGTCCATTGCCGAAAACCAGGTCAGGTAACCAGTTCCTACTAACAATAATGTGCAGTGCTACTCGATACCCAGAGGCTATTCCTCTCCGTACTATAACGGCTAAGACTGTGGTGAAGGCACTGGTGAAGTTGTTCTCTACGTTTGGACTCCCTAAAGTAATCCAAACTGATCAGGGATCCAACTTCATGTCTAAACTGTTTTCAAATGTGTTAAAGACATTGTGTATTTCCCATCAGGTCTCCAGTCCGTATCATCCAGAGAGTCAAGGGGCTCTAGAACGCTGGCATCAGACACTGAAGGCAATGCTACGCAAGTATTGTATGGATACCAGTACTGATTGGGATGAGGGGGTGCCCTTTGTCCTATTTGCTATAAGGGAAACGATACAAGAGTCCTTAGGGTTCAGCCCTGCTGACCTTGTGTTTGGACACACCCCACGGGGTCCGCTGAAAGTTTTGAAGGAGCATATCTTATCTCCTACACCCAGTAGCGCCCTAAAAATGTGTTGGATTATGTCAGTAAGATGCGGGAGAGACTGCACGCCGCATGTGCGTTAGCCCAAAAGTCTCTCTCCTCGTCTCAAAAAGGCATGAAGTTGCATTATGACAAAAAGGCTGTTGGCCGTTCATTTGCACCAGGGGATCAAGTTTTAGTTTTGTTGCCAATCCCTGGCTCATCTCTGTCAGCATGTTTTTCTGGACCATATCTGGTGGAAAAGAAACTCAATGACACCAATTATGTGATAAAGACACCAGATCGAAGGCGTTCTTCCCGTGTGTCATGTTAACATGCTGAAAACATATTATGTGCGTGATTCTCCCGACAGCTCCTCAAGTAAGCCGGTCCAGCCCGCCGTCTCCAGTGTGGCTGCGGTGGTGCTGAAGCCTGGCTGGGACCTAGATGAGGATAAGGAGGACGGGTTAGAGTTACGCCATACATTACAGCAAGGTGAACGCCTATGTAATTCAGAGATGCTGAAGAAGTTACCCTCTCAAATGGAACATTTGGATAATGATCAAACTAAGGATCTTATCCTATTGATAAACAGTTTTCTCAGTGTGTTTCAGGACATTCCAAGTCGCACATCCATCTTGGAACATGACGTGGATGTGGGGAACGCTGTTCCTATACGTCAGCATCCGTGCCGGGTTAATGCTAAGAAAAGAGAGTAATGAAAAAGTGAGGTAGCTTATTTATTACAGAATGACATGGCAAAACCCAGTAACAGCTCCTGGAGTTCTCCATGTATTCTTGTTCCTAAGCCTGACGGTACGTCCCGCTTATGTACGGACTATCGTCGCGTAAATGCAGTTACAAAGTCTGATTCTTTTCCTCTACCTCGCTTAGATGACTGTATTGATAGAATAGGCTCTGCTGCTTACGTTAGTAAGTTAGATTTGTTAAAAGGTTATTGGCAGGTGCCTCTGACCTCTCGAGCTTCTGACATATCGGCTTTTGTTACGCCAGATAACTTTGTACAATACACTGTGATGCCCTTTGGCATGTGTAATGCACCTGCTACTTTTCAGCGGCTAGTTAACATTGTGTTTGAAGATGTGCCAAATTGTACTGCGTACCTTGACGATGTGGTGATTCATTCGTCTACTTGGTCTGATCATCTCTCCACTTTGAAAAGTGTGTTTCAGCGGTTGGAGAAGGCTTCTTTAACCCTCAATTTGGGAAGGCTACAGTGACTTACTTAGGGAAACAAGTGGGATGAGGTCAAGTGCGCCAGTAACTGGCAAAGTGGAAGCAATTGTTGCTTTTCCTGCTCCCACTACTCGCTGCCAGTTGCGCAGATTCCTAGGGATGGTAGGGTACTATCGTACATTCTGTAAGAATTTCTCGACGGTAGTAGCTCCCCTTTCATCTCTGCTTAGTCCCAAGGTACAATTCAAGTGGTCCAAGGACTGTAACTACGCTTTGAGTCCGCTAAAGCGCTACTTTGTAGTGCCCCAGTGCTTGCCCCCAACTTTGACAAACCTTTTAAGTTGGAGGTAGATGCTAGTATTATGGGGTGGGTGCGGTTCTCTTACAGGAAGATGAAGCCGGAGTGGATCGGCCCGTCAGTTTCTTCTCCCGTAAGTTCAACTCGTGTCAGTCAAGGTACTCTACAATCGAACAAGAGACGCTGGCTTTATTGCTTGCCTTACAGTTCTTTGAGGTATATGTGGCTCCAGTGCCTTGCCTGTAGTGGTCTTCACAGACCATAATCCGTTGGTGTTCTTGAAACAAATGTACAACCAGAACCGCCGCCTTATGCGGTGGGCTCTGATTGTGCAAAGATATAATGTACAGATAGCTTATGTGAAGGGCTCGGCGAATGTGGTTGCTGACGCTCTATCACGGGTTTACTAACTGGGGATACGTTGGCATTTATTATTGCAAACTAGGTTTGCAATTTTGTGGTGGGCGTGTTACGTTCCCAGATTATGTGTTGTAGATTGTGTATTTGCATGTGTTTATTTCAGGAAATGGCTTCCTGAAATCCCTCAAGCAGCTGATTGGTCGACTCCAGGGCTAATTGGAGAGCTGACCCCCGCCCCTCGTCAAGACACAGCTGTCTCCAATTACCCATTCCTTCAGAAGCTATATAAAAGCCAGTGTTCTGTTCAGGAGATCTTTTTTTTTTTTTGCTAGAGAGATTTGCTGGGAGTTCATTGCTGAGAGTTGGTATGTTTTGTGAGTTTGTTGCTCAGAACTTATTTGATGTCCTTTGTCTCTTAGTCTGTTTGTGAAATTGTTTAATATTCTGTTTCATTTGTTCCCAGGGAAGGGAAGGCACATAGGGAGTGCTTAGGCAAGAGGCCCGCGGGCATACATATACCCGTAGCATATTCGCTGTCTAGGCACACTAGGTAAGACCTGGGCGGACCACCCCTTGTATTTTGGTTAGGGCACCAGGTGGTGCTAAAT
>NW_024608337.1:0-58380 GCF_018296145.1 Oncorhynchus tshawytscha | reverse complement strand
ATATAATGGAGGCAGTAGATCTAGCTGGTCTGTCATAATATAATGGAGACAGTAGATCTAGCTGGTTTGTCATAATATAATAGAGACAGTAGATCTAGCTGGTCTATCATAATATAATAGAGACAGTAGATCTAGCTGGTCTGTCATAATATAATAGAGACAGTATATTGAGCTGGTCTGTCATAATATAATAGCGACACCAGATCTAGCTGGTCTGTCATAATATAATAGCGATAGCAGATCTAGCTGGTCTGTCATAATATAATAGAGACAGTAGATCTAGCTGGTCTATCATAATATAATAGCGACAGTAGATATAGCTGGTCTGTCATAATATAATAGAGACAGTAGATCTAGCTGGTCTGTCATATTATAATAGAGGCAGTAGATCTAGCTGGTCTGTCATAATATAATGGAGGCAGTAGATCTAGCTGGTCTGTCATAATATAATGGAGACAGTAGATCTAGCTGGTCTGTCATAATATAATAGAGACAGTAGATCTAGCTGGTCTATCATAATATAATAGAGACAGTAGATCTAGCTGGTCTGTCATAATATAATAGAGACAGTAGATCTAGCTGGTCTGTCATAATATAATAGAGACAGTAGATCTAGCTGGTCTGTCATAATATAATAGAGACAGTAGATCTAGCTGGTCTGTCATAATATAATAGAGACAGTAGATCTAGCTGGTCTGTCATAATATAATAGAGACAGTAGATCTAGCTGGTCTGTCATAATATAATAGAGACAGTAGATCTAGCTGGTCTGTCATAATATAATAGAGACAGTAGATCTAGCTGGTCTGTCATAATATAATAGAGACAGTAGATCTAGCTGGTCTGTCATAATATAATAGAGACAGTAGATCTAGCTGGTCTGTCATAATATAATAGAGACAGTAGATCTAGCTGGTCTGTCATAATATAATAGAGACAGTAGATCTAGCTGGTCTGTCATAATATAATAGAGACAGTAGATCTAGCTGGTCTGTCATAATATAATAGAGACAGTAGATCTAGCTGGTCTGTCATAATATAATAGAGACAGTAGATCTAGCTGGTCTGTCATAATATAATAGAGACAGTAGATCTAGCTGGTCTGTCATAATATAATAGAGACAGTAGATCTAGCTGGTCTGTCATAATATAATAGAGACAGTAGATCTAGCTGGTCTGTCATAATATAATAGAGACAGTAGATCTAGCTGGTCTGTCATAATATAATAGAGACAGTAGATCTAGCTGGTCTGTCATAATATAATAGAGACAGTAGATCTAGCTGGTCTGTCATAATATAATAGAGACAGTAGATCTAGCTGGTCTGTCATAATATAATAGAGACAGTAGATCTAGCTGGTCTGTCATAATATAATAGAGACAGTAGATCTAGCTGGTCTGTCATAATATAATAGAGACAGTAGATCTAGCTGGTCTGTCATAATATAATAGAGACAGTAGATCTAGCTGGTCTGTCATAATATAATAGAGACAGTAGATCTAGCTGGTCTGTCATAATATAATAGAGACAGTAGATCTAGCTGGTCTGTCATAATATAATAGAGACAGTAGATCTAGCTGGTCTGTCATAATATAATAGAGACAGTAGATCTAGCTGGTCTGTCATAATATAATAGAGACAGTAGATCTAGCTGGTCTGTCATAATATAATCTAGAGACAGTAGATCTAGCTGGTCTGTCATAATATAATAGAGACAGTAGATCTAGCTGGTCTGTCATAATATAATAGAGACAGTAGATCTAGCTGGTCTGTCATAATATAATAGAGACAGTAGATCTAGCTGGTCTGTCATAATATAATAGAGACAGTAGATCTAGCTGGTCTGTCATAATATAATAGAGACAGTAGATCTAGCTGGTCTGTCATAATATAATAGAGACAGTAGATCTAGCTGGTCTGTCATAATATAATAGAGACAGTAGATCTAGCTGGTCTGTCATAATATAATAGAGACAGTAGATCTAGCTGGTCTGTCATAATATAATAGAGACAGTAGATCTAGCTGGTCTGTCATAATATAATAGAGACAGTAGATCTAGCTGGTCTGTCATAATATAATAGAGACAGTAGATCTAGCTGGTCTGTCATAATATAATAGAGACAGTAGATCTAGCTGGTCTGTCATAATATAATAGAGACAGTAGATCTAGCTGGTCTGTCATAATATAATAGAGACAGTAGATCTAGCTGGTCTGTCATAATATAATAGAGACAGTAGATCTAGCTGGTCTGTCATAATATAATAGAGACAGTAGATCTAGCTGGTCTGTCATAATATAATAGAGACAGTAGATCTAGCTGGTCTGTCATAATATAATAGAGACAGTAGATCTAGCTGGTCTGTCATAATATAATAGAGACAGTAGATCTAGCTGGTCTGTCATAATATAATAGAGACAGTAGATCTAGCTGGTCTGTCATAATATAATAGAGACAGTAGATCTAGCTGGTCTGTCATAATATAATAGAGACAGTAGATCTAGCTGGTCTGTCATAATATAATAGAGACAGTAGATCTAGCTGGTCTGTCATAATATAATAGAGACAGTAGATCTAGCTGGTCTGTCATAATATAATAGAGACAGTAGATCTAGCTGGTCTGTCATAATATAATAGAGACAGTAGATCTAGCTGGTCTGTCATAATATAATAGAGACAGTAGATCTAGCTGGTCTGTCATAATATAATAGAGACAGTAGATCTAGCTGGTCTGTCATAATATAATAGAGACAGTAGATCTAGCTGGTCTGTCATAATATAATAGAGACAGTAGATCTAGCTGGTCTGTCATAATATAATAGAGACAGTAGATCTAGCTGGTCTGTCATAATATAATAGAGACAGTAGATCTAGCTGGTCTGTCATAATATAATAGAGACAGTAGATCTAGCTGGTCTGTCATAATATAATAGAGATAGCAGATCTAGCTGGTCTGTCATAATATAATAGAGACAGTAGATCTAGCTGGTCTGTCATAATATAATAGAGACAGTAGATCTAGCTGGTCTGTCATAATATAATAGAGAGCAGTAGATCTAGCTGGTCTGTCATAATATAATAGAGACAGTAGATCTAGTTGGTCTGTCATAATATAATAGAGACATAGCGACAGTAGATCTAGCTGGTCTGTCATAATATAATAGAGACAGTATATCTTGCTGGTCTGTCATAATATAATAGAGACAGTAGATCTAGCTGGTTTGTCATAATATAATAGAGACAGTAGATCTACCTGAACTGTCAAAATATAATAGAGACAGTAGATCTAGCTGGTCTGTCATAATATAATAGAGACAGTAGATCTAGCTGGTCTGTCATAATATAATAGAGACAGTATATCCTGCAGGTCTGTCATAATATAATAGAGACAGTAGATATAGCTGGTCTGTCATATTATAATAGAGGCAGTAGATCTAGCCGGTCTGTCATAATATAATAGAGACAGTAGATCTAGCTGGTCTGTCAAAATATAATAGAGACAGATCTAGCTGGTCTGTCAAAATATAATAGAGACAGTAGATCTATCTGGTCTGTCATAATAGAAACAGTATATCTACCTGGTCTGTTATAATATAACAGAGACAGTAGATCTAGCTGGTCTGTCATAATATAATAGAGACAGTAGATCTAGCTGGTTTGTCATAATATAATAGAGACAGTAGATCTACCTGAACTGTCAAAATATAATAGAGACAGTAGATCTAGCTGGTCTGTCATAATAGAATAGAGACAGTAGATCTAGCTGGTCTGTCATAATATAATAGAGACAGTATATCTACCTGGTCTGTCATAATATAATAGAGACAGTGGATCTAGCTGGTCTGTCAAAATATATTAGAGACAGTAGATCTAGCTGGTCTGTCAAAATATAATAGAGACAGTATATCTACCTGGTCTGTCATAATATAACAGAGACAGTAGATCTAGCTGTTCTGTCAAAATATAATAGAGACAGTAGATCTAGCTGGTCTGTGATAATATAATAGAGACAGTATATCCTGCTGGTCTGTCATAATATAATAGAGACAGTAGATATAGCTGGTCTGTCATAATATAATAGAGACAGTAGATCTAGCTGGTCTGTCATATTATAATAGAGGCAGTAGATCTAGCTGGTCTGTCATAATATAATGGAGACAGTAGATCTAGCTGGTCTGTCATAATATAATAGAGACAGTAGATCTAGCTGGTCTGTCATAATATAATAGAGACAGTAGATCTAGCTGGTCTATCATAATATAATAGAGACAGTAGATCTAGCTGGTCTGTCATAATATAATAGAGACAGTATATTGAGCTGGTCTGTCATAATATAATAGCGACAGCAGATCTAGCTGGTCTGTCATAATATAATAGCGATAGCAGATCTAGCTGGTCTGTCATAATATAATAGAGACAGTAGATCTAGCTGGTCTATCATAATATAATAGCGACAGTAGATCTAGCTGGTCTGTCATAATATAATAGAGACAGTATATCTTGCTGGTCTGTCATAATATAATAGAGACAGTAGATCTACCTGGTCTGTCATATTATAATAGAGGCAGTAGATCTAGCTGGTCTGTCATAATATAATAGAGACAGTATATTGAGCTGGTCTGTCATAATATAATAGAGACAGGAGATCTAGCTGGTCTGTCATAATATAATAGAGACAGTATATCCTGCAGGTCTGTCATAATATAATAGAGACAGTAGATCTAGCTGGTCTGTCATAATATAATAGAGACAGTAGATCTAGCTGGTCTGTCATAATATAATAGAGACAGTAGATCTAGCTGGTCTGTCATAATATAATAGAGACAGTAGATCTAGCTGGTCTGTCATAATATAATAGAGACAGTAGATCTAGCTGGTCTGTCATAATATAATAGAGACAGTAGATCTAGCTGGTCTGTCATAATATAATAGAGACAGTAGATCTAGCTGGTTTGTCATAATATAATAGAGACTGTCAAAATATAATAGAGACAGTAGATCTAGCTGGTCTGTCATAATAGAATAGAGACAGAGATCAGGTAGATCTAGCTGGTCTGTCATAATATAATAGAGACAGTGGATCTACCTGGTCTGTCAAAATATATTAGAGACAGTAGATCTAGCTGGTCTGTCAAAATATAATAGAGACAGTAGATCTAGCTGGTCTGTCATAATATAATAGAGACAGTAGATCTAGCTGGTCTGTCATAATATAATAGAGACAGTAGATCTAGCTGGTCTGTCATAATATAATAGAGACAGTATATCCTGCTGGTCTGTCATAATATAATAGAGACAGTAGATCTAGCTGGTCTGTCATAATATAATAGAGACAGTAGATCTAGCTGGTCTGTCATAATATAATAGAGACAGTAGATCTAGCTGGTCTGTCATAATATAATAGAGACAGTAGATCTAGCTGGTCTGTCATAATATAATAGAGACAGTAGATCTAGCTGGTCTGTCATAATATAATAGAGACAGTAGATCTAGCTGGTCTGTCATAATATAATGGAGACAGTAGATCTAGATAATATAATAGAGACAGACAGTAGATCTAGCTGGTCTGTCATAATATAATAGAGACAGTAGATCTAGCTGGTCTGTCATAATATAATAGAGACAGTAGATCTAGCTGGTCTGTCATAATATAATAGAGACAGTAGATCTAGCTGGTCTGTCATAATATAATAGAGACAGTAGATCTAGCTGGTCTGTCATAATATAATAGAGACAGTAGATCTAGCTGGTCTGTCATAATATAATAGAGACAGTAGATCTAGCTGGTCTGTCATAATATAATAGAGACAGTAGATCTAGCTGGTCTGTCATAATATAATAGAGACAGTAGATCTAGCTGGTCTGTCATAATATAATAGAGACAGTAGATCTAGCTGGTCTGTCATAATATAATAGAGACAGTAGATCTAGCTGGTCTGTCATAATATAATAGAGACAGTAGATCTAGCTGGTCTGTCATAATATAATAGAGATCAGTAGATCTAGCTGGTCTGTCATAATATAATAGAGACAGTAGATCTAGCTGGTCTGTCATAATATAATAGAGACAGTAGATCTAGCTGGTCTGTCATAATATAATAGAGACAGTAGATCTAGCTGGTCTGTCATAATATAATAGAGACAGTAGATCTAGCTGGTCTGTCATAATATAATAGAGACAGTAGATCTAGCTGGTCTGTCATAATATAATAGAGACAGTAGATCTAGCTGGTCTGTCATAATATAATAGAGACAGTAGATCTAGCTGGTCTGTCATAATATAATAGAGACAGTAGATCTAGCTGGTCTGTCATAATATAATAGAGACAGTAGATCTAGCTGGTCTGTCATAATATAATAGAGACAGTAGATCTAGCTGGTCTGTCATAATATAATAGAGACAGAGATCTAGCTGGTCTGTCAGATCTAGCTGGTCTGTCATAATATAATAGAGACAGTAGATCTAGCTGGTCTGTCATAATATAATAGAGACAGTAGATCTAGCTGGTCTATCATAATATAATAGAGACAGTAGATCTAGCTGGTCTGTCATAATATAATAGAGACAGTATATTGAGCTGGTCTGTCATAATATAATAGAGACAGCAGATCTAGCTGGTCTGTCATAATATAATAGCGATAGCAGATCTAGCTGGTCTGTCATAATATAATAGAGACAGTAGATCTAGCTGGTCTGTCATAATATAATAGAGACAGTAGATCTAGCTGGTCTGTCATAATATAATAGAGACAGTATATCTGTCATAATATAATAGCTGGTCTGTCATAATATAATAGAGACAGTAGAGATCTAGCTGGTCTGTCATAATATAATAGAGACAGTAGATCTAGCTGGTCTGTCATAATATAATAGAGACAGTAGATATAGCTGGTCTGTCATATTATAATAGAGGCAGTAGATCTAGCCGGTCTGTCATAATATAATAGAGACAGTAGATCTAGCTGGTCTGTCAAAATATAATAGAGACAGATCTAGCTGGTCTGTCAAAATATAATAGAGACAGTAGATCTATCTGGTCTGTCATAATAGAATAGAGACAGTAGATCTAGCTGGTTTGTCATAATATAATAGAGACAGTAGATCTACCTGAACTGTCAAAATATAATAGAGACAGTAGATCTAGCTGGTCTGTCATAATAGAATAGAGACAGTAGATCTAGCTGGTCTGTCATAATATAATAGAGACAGTATATCTACCTGGTCTGTCATAATATAATAGAGACAGTGGATCTAGCTGGTCTGTCAAAATATATTAGAGACAGTAGATCTAGCTGGTCTGTCAAAATATAATAGAGACAGTATATCTACCTGGTCTGTCATAATATAACAGAGACAGTAGATCTAGCTGTTCTGTCAAAATATAATAGAGACAGTAGATCTAGCTGGTCTGTGATAATATAATAGAGACAGTATATCCTGCTGGTCTGTCATAATATAATAGAGACAGTAGATATAGCTGGTCTGTCATAATATAATAGAGACAGTAGATCTAGCTGGTCTGTCATATTATAATAGAGGCAGTAGATCTAGCTGGTCTGTCATAATATAATGGAGACAGTAGATCTAGCTGGTCTGTCATAATATAATAGAGACAGTAGATCTAGCTGGTCTGTCATAATATAATAGAGACAGTAGATCTAGCTGGTCTATCATAATATAATAGAGACAGTAGATCTAGCTGGTCTGTCATAATATAATAGAGACAGTATATTGAGCTGGTCTGTCATAATATAATAGCGACAGCAGATCTAGCTGGTCTGTCATAATATAATAGCGATAGCAGATCTAGCTGGTCTGTCATAATATAATAGAGACAGTAGATCTAGCTGGTCTATCATAATATAATAGCGACAGTAGATCTAGCTGGTCTGTCATAATATAATAGAGACAGTATATCTTGCTGGTCTGTCATAATATAATAGAGACAGTAGATCTACCTGGTCTGTCATATTATAATAGAGGCAGTAGATCTAGCTGGTCTGTCATAATATAATAGAGACAGTATATTGAGCTGGTCTGTCCTGTCATAATATAATAGAGACAGTAGATCTAGCTGGTCTGTCATAATATAATAGAGACAGTAGATCTAGCTGGTCTGTCATAATATAATAGAGACAGTAGATCTAGCTGGTCTGTCATAATATAATAGAGACAGTAGATCTAGCTGGTCTGTCATAATATAATAGAGACAGTAGATCTAGCTGGTCTGTCATAATATAATAGAGACAGTAGATCTAGCTGGTCTGTCATAATATAATAGAGACAGTAGATCTAGCTGGTCTGTCATAATATAATAGAGACAGTAGATCTAGCTGGTCTGTCATAATATAATAGAGACAGTAGATCTAGCTGGTCTGTCATAATATAATAGAGACAGTAGATCTAGCTGGTCTGTCATAATATAATAGAGACAGTAGATCTAGCTGGTCTGTCATAATATAATAGAGACAGTAGATCTAGCTGGTCTGTCATAATATAATAGAGACAGTAGATCTAGCTGGTCTGTCATAATATAATAGAGACAGTAGATCTAGCTGGTCTGTCATAATATAATAGAGACAGTAGATCTAGCTGGTCTGTCATAATATAATAGAGACAGTAGATCTAGCTGGTCTGTCATAATATAATAGAGACAGTAGATCTAGCTGGTCTGTCATAATATAATAGAGACAGTAGATCTAGCTGGTCTGTCATAATATAATAGAGACAGTAGATCTAGCTGGTCTGTCATAATATAATAGAGACAGTAGATCTAGCTGGTCTGTCATAATATAATAGAGACAGTAGATCTAGCTGGTCTGTCATAATATAATAGAGACAGTAGATCTAGCTGGTCTGTCATAATATAATAGAGACAGTAGATCTAGCTGGTCTGTCATAATATAATAGAGACAGTAGATCTAGCTGGTCTGTCATAATATAATAGAGACAGTAGATCTAGCTGGTCTGTCATAATATAATAGAGACAGTAGATCTAGCTGGTCTGTCATAATATAATAGAGACAGTAGATCTAGCTGGTCTGTCATAATATAATAGAGACAGTAGATCTAGCTGGTCTGTCATAATATAATAGAGACAGTAGATCTAGCTGGTCTGTCATAATATAATAGAGACAGTAGATCTAGCTGGTCTGTCATAATATAATAGAGACAGTAGATCTAGCTGGTCTGTCATAATATAATAGAGACAGTAGATCTAGCTGGTCTGTCATAATATAATAGAGACAGTAGATCTAGCTGGTCTGTCATAATATAATAGAGACAGTAGATCTAGCTGGTCTGTCATAATATAATAGAGACAGTAGATCTAGCTGGTCTGTCATAATATAATAGAGACAGTAGATCTAGCTGGTCTGTCATAATATAATAGAGACAGTAGATCTAGCTGGTCTGTCATAATATAATAGAGACAGTAGATCTAGCTGGTCTGTCATAATATAATAGAGACAGTAGATCTAGCTGGTCTGTCATAATATAATAGAGACAGTAGATCTAGCTGGTCTGTCATAATATAATAGAGACAGTAGATCTAGCTGGTCTGTCATAATATAATAGAGACAGTAGATCTAGCTGGTCTGTCATAATATAATAGAGACAGTAGATCTAGCTGGTCTGTCATAATATAATAGAGACAGTAGATCTAGCTGGTCTGTCATAATATAATAGAGACAGTATATCTAGCTGGTCTGTCATAATATAATAGAGACAGTAGATCTAGCTGGTCTGTCATAATATAATAGAGACAGTAGATCTAGCTGGTCTGTCATAATATAATAGAGACAGTAGATCTAGCTGGTCTGTCATAATATAATAGAGACAGTAGATCTAGCTGGTCTGTCATAATATAATAGAGACAGTAGATCTAGCTGGTCTGTCATAATATAATAGAGACAGTAGATCTAGCTGGTCTGTCATAATATAATAGAGACAGTAGATCTAGCTGGTCTGTCATAATATAATAGAGACAGTAGATCTAGCTGGTCTGTCATAATATAATAGAGACAGTAGATCTAGCTGGTCTGTCATAATATAATAGAGACAGTAGATCTAGCTGGTCTGTCATAATATAATAGAGACAGTAGATCTAGCTGGTCTGTCATAATATAATAGAGACAGTAGATCTAGCTGGTCTGTCATAATATAATAGAGACAGTAGATCTAGCTGGTCTGTCATAATATAATAGAGACAGTAGATCTAGCTGGTCTGTCATAATATAATAGAGACAGTAGATCTAGCTGGTCTGTCATAATATAATAGAGACAGTAGATCTAGCTGGTCTGTCATAATATAATAGAGACAGTAGATCTAGCTGGTCTGTCATAATATAATAGAGACAGTAGATCTAGCTGGTCTGTCATAATATAATAGAGACAGTAGATCTAGCTGGTCTATCATAATATAATAGAGACAGTAGATCTAGCTGGTCTGTCATAATATAATAGAGACAGTATATCTTGCTGGTCTGTCATAATATAATAGAGACAGTAGATCTAGCTGGTCTGTCATAATATAATAGAGACAGTAGATCTAGCTGGTCTGTCATAATATAATAGAGACAGTATATCTTGCTGGTCTGTCATAATATAATAGAGACAGTAGATCTAGCTGGTCTGTCATAATATAATAGAGACAGTAGATCTAGCTGGTCTGTCATAATATAATAGAGACAGTATATCTAGCTGGTCTGTCATAATATAATAGAGACAGTAGATCTAGCTGGTCTGTCATAATATAATAGAGACAGTAGATCTAGCTGGTCTGTCATAATATAATAGAGACAGTAGATCTAGCTGGTCTGTCATAATATAATAGAGACAGTAGATCTAGCTGGTCTGTCATAATATAATAGAGACAGTAGATCTAGCTGGTCTGTCATAATATAATAGAGACAGTAGATCTAGCTGGTCTGTCATAATATAATAGAGACAGTAGATCTAGCTGGTCTGTCATAATATAATAGAGACAGTAGATCTAGCTGGTCTGTCATAATATAATAGAGACAGTAGATCTAGCTGGTCTGTCATAATATAATAGAGACAGTAGATCTAGCTGGTCTGTCATAATATAATAGCGACAGTAGATCTAGCTGGTCTGTCATAATATAATAGAGACAGTAGATCTAGCTGGTCTGTCATAATATAATAGAGACAGTAGATCTTGCTGGTCTGTCATAATATAATAGAGACAGTAGATCTAGCTGGTCTGTCATAATATAATAGAGACAGTAGATCTAGCTGGTCTGTCATAATATAATAGAGACAGTAGATCTAGCTGGTCTGTCATAATATAATAGAGACAGTAGATCTAGCTGGTCTGTCATAATATAATAGAGACAGTAGATCTAGCTGGTCTGTCATAATATAATAGAGACAGTAGATCTAGCTGGTCTGTCATAATATAATAGAGACAGTAGATCTTGCTGGTCTGTCATAATATAATAGAGACAGTAGATCTAGCTGGTCTGTCATAATACAATTGAGACAGTAGATCTAGCTGGTCTACCATAATATAATAGAGACAGTAGATCTAGCTGGTCTGTCATAATATAATAGAGACAGTATATCTTGCTGGTCTGTCATAATATAATAGAGACAGTAGATCTAGCTGGTCTGTCATAATATAATAGAGTCAGTATATTGAGCTGGTCTGTAATAATATAATAGAGCAGTAGATCTAGCTGGTCTGTCATAATATAATAGGGACAGTAGATCTACCTGGTCTGTCATATTATAAAAGAGGCAGTAGATCTAGCTGGTCTGTCATAACATAATAGAGAGAGTAAATCTAGCTGGTCTGTCATAATATAATAGAGACAGTAGATCTAGCTGGTCTGTCATAATATAATAGAGACAGTAGATCTAGCTGGTCTGTCATAATATAATAGAGACAGTTGATCTAGCTGGTCTGTCATAATATAATAGAGACAGTAGATCTAGCTGGTCTGTCATAATATAATAGAGACAGTAGATCTAGCTGGTCTGTCATAATATAATAGAGACAGTAGATCTAGCTGGTCTGTCATAATATAATAGAGACAGTAGATCTAGCTGGTCTGTCATAATATAATAGAGACAGTAGATCTTGCTGGTCTGTCATATTATAATAGAGGCAGTAGATCTAGCTGGTCTGTCATAATATAATAGAGACAGTAGATCTAGCTGGTCTGTCATAATATAATAGAGACAGTAGATCTAGCTGGTCTGTCATATTATAATTGAGGCAGTAGATCTAGCTGGTCTGTCATAATATAATAGAGACAGTAGATCTAGCTGGTCTGTCATAATATAATAGAGACAGTATATCTTGCTGGTCTGTCATAATATAATAGAGACAGTAGATCTAACTGGTCTGTCATATTATAATAGAGGCAGTAGATCTAGCTGGTCTGTCATAATATATTAGAGACAGTAGATCTAGGTGGTCTGCCATAATATAATAGAGACAGTCGATCTAGCTGGTCTGTCAAAATATAATAGAGACAGTAGATCTAGCTGGTCTATCATAATATAATAGAGACAGTCGATCTAGCTGGTCTGTCATAATATAATAGAGACAGTAGATCTACCTGGTCTGTCATAATATAAGAGAGACAGTAGATCTAGCTGGTCTGTCATAATATAATAGAGACAGTAGATCTAGCTGGTCTATCATAATATAATAGAGACAGTTGATCTAGCTGGTCTGTCATAATATAATAGAGACAGTAGATCTTGCTGGTCTGTCATATTATAATAGAGGCAGTAGATCTAGCTGGTCTCTCATAATGTAATAGAGACAGTATATCTTGCTGGTCTGTCATAATATAATAGAGACAGTAGATCTAGCTGGTATGTCATAATACAATTGAGACAGTAGATCTAGCTGGTCTACCATAATATAATAGAGACAGTAGATCTAGTTGGTCTGTCATTATATAATAGAGACAGTATATCTTGCTGGTCTGTCATAATATAATAGAGACAGTAGATCTAGCTGGTATGTCATAATATAATAGAGTCTGTAGATCTAGCTGGTCTCTCATAATATAATAGAGACAGGAGATCTAGCTGGTCTGTCATAATATAATAGAGACGGTAGATCTAGCTGGTCTGTCATAATACAATTGAGACAGTAGATCTAGCTGGTCTACCATAATATAATAGAGACAGTAGATCTAGCTGGTATGTCATAATATAATAGAGACAGTTGATCTAGCTGGTCTATCATAATATAATAGAGACAGTTGGTCTAGCTGGTCTGTCATAATATAATAGAGACAGTAGATCTTGCTGGTATGTCATACAATAGAGACAGTAGATCTAGCTGGTCTGTCATAATATAATAGTGACAGTAGATCTACCTGGTCTGTCATAATATAATAGAGACAGTAGATATAGCTGGTCTGTCATATTATAATAGAGACAGTAGAATTATCTGTTCTGTCATAATATAATAGAGACATAGAGACAGTAGATCTAGCTGGTCTGTCATAGTATAATAGAGACAGTAAATCTAGCTGGTCTGTCATATTATAAAAGAGACAGTAGATCTAGCTGGTCTGTCATAATATAACAGAGACAGTAGATCTAGCTGGTCTGTCATAATATAACAGAGACAGTATATCTAGCTGGTCTGTCATAATATAATAGTGACAGTAGATCTACCTGGTCTGTCATAGTATAATAGAGGCAGTAGATCTAGCTGGTCTGTCATAATATAATAGTGACAGTATATCTAGCTGGTCTGTCATAATATAATAGTGACAGTAGATCTACCTGGTCTGTCATAGTATAATAGAGGCAGTAGATCTAGCTGGTCTGTCATAATATAATAGTGACAGTATAGGTGGTCTGCCATAACATAATAGAGACAGTAGATCTAGCTGGTCTGTCATAATATAATAGCGACAGTAGATCTAGCTGGTCTGTCATAATATAATAGAGACCGTAGATCTAGCTGGTCTATCATAACATAATAGAGACAGTACATCTAGATGGTCTGTCATAATATAATAGAGACAGTAAATCTTGCTGGTCTGTCATAATGTAATAGAGACAGTAGATCTAGCTGGTCTGTCATATTATAATTGAGGCAGTAGATCTAGCTGGTCTGTCATAATAGAATAGAGACAGTAGATCTAGCTGGTCTGTCATAATATAAGAGAGACAGTAGATCTAGCTGGTCTGTCATAATATAATAGAGACAGTAGATCTAGCTGGTCTGTCATAATATAACAGAGACAGTATATCTAGCTGGTCTGTCATAATATAATAGTGACAGTAGATCTACCTGGTCTGTCATAGTATAATAGAGGCAGTAGATCTAGCTGGTCTGTCATAATATAATAGCGACAGTAGATCTACCTGGTCTGTCATAGTATAATAGAGACAGTAGATCTAGCTGGTCTGTCATAATATAATAGAGACAGTAGATCTAGCTGGTCTGTCATAATATAAAAGAGACAGTAGATTTAGCTGGTCTATCATAATATAATAGCGACAGTAGATCTAGCTGGTCTGTCATAATATAGAGACAGTATATCTTGCTGGTCTGTCATATTATAATAGAGGCAGTAGATCTAGCTGGTCTGTCATAATATATTAGAGACAGTAGATCTAGGTGGTCTGCCATAATATAATAGAGACAGTAGATCTAGCTGGTCTGTCATAATATAATAGAGACAGTAGATCTAGCTGGTCTGTCATAATATAATAGAGACAGTAGATCTAGCTGGTCTATCATAACATAATAGAGACAGTATATCTAGATGGTCTGTCATAATATAATAGAGACAGTAAATCTTGATGGTCTGTCATAATGTAATAGAGACAGTAGATCTAGCTGGTCTGTCATATTATAATTGAGGCAGTAGATCTAGCTGGTCTATCATAACATAATAGAGACAGTATATTTAGATGGTCTGTAATAATATAATAGAGACAGTAAATCTTGATGGTCTGTCATAATGTAATAGAGACAGTAGATCTAGCTGGTCTGTCATATTATAATTGAGGCAGTAGATCTAGCTGGTCTGTCATAATACAATTGAGACAGTAGATCTAGCTGGTCTACCATAATATAATAGAGACAGTAGATCTAGTTGGTCTGTCATTATATAATAGAGACAGTATATCTTGCTGGTCTGTCATAATATAATAGAGACAGTAGATCTAGCTGGTCTCTCATAATATAATAGAGACAGGAGATCTAGCTGGTCTGTCATAATACAATTGAGACAGTAGTTATAGCTGGTCTTCCATAATATAATAGAGACAGTAGATCTAGCTGGTATGTCATAATATAATAGAGACAGGAGATCTAACTGGTCTGTCATATTATAATAGAGGCAGTAGATCTAGCTGGTCTGTCATAATATATTAGAGACAGTAGATCTAGGTGGTCTGTCATAATATAATAGAGACAGTAGATCTAGCTGGTCTGTCATAATATAAGAGAGACAGTAGATCTAGCTGGTCTGTCATAATACAATTGAGACAGTAGTTATAGCTGGTCTTTCATATTATAATAGAGGCAGTAGATCTAGCTGGTCTATCATAATATAATAGAGACAGTAGATCTAACTGGTCTGTCATATTATAATAGAGGCAGTAGATCTATCTGGTCTGTCATAATATATTAGAGACAGTAGATCTAGGTGGTCTGCCATAATATAATAGAGACAGTAGATCTAGCTGGTCTGTGATAATATAACAGAGACAGTAGATCTAGCTGGTCTGTCATAATATAATAGAGACAGTATATCTACCTGGTCTGTTATAATATAACAGAGACAGTAGATCTAGCTGGTCTGTGATATTATAATAGAGACAGTAGATCTAGCTGGTCTGTCATAATATAATAGAGACAGTAGATCTAGCTGGTCTGTCATAATATAATAGAGACAGTAGATCTAGCTGGTCTGTCATAATATAATAGAGACAGTAGATCTAGCTGGTCTGTCATAATATAATAGAGACAGTAGATCTAACTGGTCTGTCATATTATAATAGAGGCAGTAGATCTATCTGGTCTGTCATAATATATTAGAGACAGTAGATCTAGGTGGTCTGCCATAATATAATAGAGACAGTAGATCTAGCTGGTCTGTCATAATATAATAGAGACAGTAGATCTAGCTGGTCTGTCATAATATAATAGAGACAGTAGATCTAGCTGGTCTGTCATAATATAATAGAGACAGTAGATCTAGCTGGTCTGTCATAATATAATAGAGACAGTAGATCTTGCTGGTCTGTCATACAATAGAGGCAGTAGATCTAGCTGGTCTGTCATAATATAATAGTGACAGTAGATCTACCTGGTCTGTCATATTATAATAGAGACAGTAGATATAGCTGGTCTGTCATATTATAATAGAGACAGTAGAATTAGCTGGTCTGTCATAATATAATAGAGACATAGAGACAGTAGATCTAGCTGGTCTGTCATAGTATAATAGAGACAGTAAATCTAGCTGGTCTGTCATATTATAATAGAGACAGTAGATCTAGCTGGTCTGTCATAATATAATAGAGACAGTAGATCTAGCTGGTCTGTCATAATATAACAGAGACAGTATATCTAGCTGGTCTGTCATAATATAATAGAGACAGTAGATCTAGCTGGTCTATCATTATATAATAGAGACAGTTGATCTAGCTGGTCTGTCATAATATAATAGAGACAGTAGATCTTGCTGGTCTGTCATATTATAATAGAGGCAGTAGATCTAGCTGGTCTGTCATAATATAATAGAGACAGTATATCTCGCTGGTCTGTCATAATATAATAGAGACAGTAGATCTAGCTGGTCTGTCATAATATAATAGAGACAGTAGATCTAGCTGGTCTATCATAATATAATAGAGACAGTAGATCTAGCTGGTCTGTCATAATATAATAGAGACAGTATATTGAGCTGGTCTGTCATAATATAATAGGGACAGTAGATCTAACTGGTCTGTCATAATATAATAGAGGCAGTAGATCTATCTGGTATGTCATAATATATCAGAGACAGTAGATCTAGGTGGTCTGCCATAATATAATAGAGACAGTAGATCAAGCTGGTCTATCATATTATAATAGAGACAGTAGATCTAGCTGGTCTGTCATAATATAATAGAGACAGTAGATCTAGGTGGTCTGCCATAATATAATAGAGACAGTAGATCTAGCTGGTCTGTCATAATATAAGAGAGACAGTAGATCTAGCTGGTCTGTCATAATATAATAGAGACAGTAGATCTAGCTGGTCTATCATAATATAATAGAGACAGTTGATCTAGCTGGTCTGTCATAATATAATAGAGACAGTAGATCTTGCTGGTCTGTCATATTATAATAGAGGCAGTAGATCTAGCTGGTCTCTCATAATGTAATAGAGACAGTAGATCTAGCTGGTCTGTCATATTATAATTGAGGCAGTAGATCTAGCTGGTCTGTCATAATATAATTGAGACAGTAGATCTAGCTGGTCTACCACAATATAATAGAGACAGTAGATCTAGTTGGTCTGTCATTATATAATAGAGACAGTATATCTTGCTGGTCTGTCATAATGTAATAGAGACAGTAGATCTAGCTGGTCTATCATAATATAATAGAGTCTGTAGATCTAGCTGGTCTCTCATAATATAATAGAGACAGGAGATCTAGCTGGTCTGTCATAATATAATAGAGACGGTAGATCTAGCTGGTCTGTCATAATACAATTGAGACAGTAGATCTAGCTGGTCTACCATAATATAATAGAGACAGTAGATCTAGCTGGTATGTCATAATATAATAGAGACAGTTGATCTAGCTGGTCTATCATAATATAATAGAGACAGTTGGTCTAGCTGGTCTGTCATAATATAATAGAGACAGTAGATCTTGCTGGTATGTCATACAATAGAGACAGTAGATCTAGCTGGTCTGTCATAATATAATAGTGACAGTATATAATAGAGACAGTAGATCTAGCTGGTCTGTCATAATATAATAGAGACAGTAGATCTAGCTGGTCTGTCATAATATAATAGAGACAGTAGATCTAGCTGGTCTGTCATAATATAATAGAGACAGTAGATCTAGCTGGTCTGTCATAATATAATAGAGACAGTAGATCTAGCTGGTCTGTCATAATATAATAGAGACAGTAGATCTAGCTGGTCTGTCATAATATAATAGAGACAGTAGATCTAGCTGGTCTGTCATAATATAATAGAGACAGTAGATCTAGCTGGTCTGTCATAATATAATAGAGACAGTAGATCTAGCTGGTCTGTCATAATATAAATAGAGACAGTAGATCTAGCTGGTCTGTCATAATATAATAGAGACAGTAGATCTAGCTGGTCTGTCATAATATAATAGAGACAGTAGATCTAGCTGGTCTGTCATAATATAATAGAGACAGTAGATCTAGCTGGTCTGTCATAATATAATAGAGACAGTAGATCTAGCTGGTCTGTCATAATATAATAGAGACAGTAGATCTAGCTGGTCTGTCATAATATAATAGAGACAGTAGATCTAGCTGGTCTGTCATAATATAATAGAGACAGTAGATCTAGCTGGTCTGTCATAATATAATAGAGACAGTAGATCTAGCTGGTCTGTCATAATATAATAGAGACAGTAGATCTAGCTGGTCTGTCATAATATAATAGAGACAGTAGATCTAGCTGGTCTGTCATAATATAATAGAGACAGTAGATCTAGCTGGTCTGTCATAATATAATAGAGACAGTAGATCTAGCTGGTCTGTCATAATATAATAGAGACAGTAGATCTAGCTGGTCTGTCATAATATAATAGAGACAGTAGATCTAGCTGGTCTGTCATAATATAATAGAGACAGTAGATCTAGCTGGTCTGTCATAATATAATAGAGACAGTAGATCTAGCTGGTCTGTCATAATATAATAGAGACAGTAGATCTAGCTGGTCTGTCATAATATAATAGAGACAGTAGATCTAGCTGGTCTGTCATAATATAATAGAGACAGTAGATCTAGCTGGTCTGTCATAATATAATAGAGACAGTAGATCTAGCTGGTCTGTCATAATATAATAGAGACAGTAGATCTAGCTGGTCTGTCATAATATAATAGAGACAGTAGATCTAGCTGGTCTGTCATAATATAATAGAGACAGTAGATCTAGCTGGTCTGTCATAATATAATAGAGACAGTAGATCTAGCTGGTCTGTCATAATATAATAGAGACAGTAGATCTAGCTGGTCTGTCATAATATAATAGAGACAGTAGATCTAGCTGGTCTGTCATAATATAATAGAGACAGTAGATCTAGCTGGTCTGTCATAATATAATAGAGACAGTAGATCTAGCTGGTCTGTCATAATATAATAGAGACAGTAGATCTAGCTGGTCTGTCATAATATAATAGAGACAGTAGATCTAGCTGGTCTGTCATAATATAATAGAGACAGTAGATCTAGCTGGTCTGTCATAATATAATAGAGACAGTAGATCTAGCTGGTCTGTCATAATATAATAGAGACAGTAGATCTAGCTGGTCTGTCATAATATAATAGAGACAGTAGATCTAGCTGGTCTGTCATAATATAATAGAGACAGTAGATCTAGCTGGTCTGTCATAATATAATAGAGACAGTAGATCTAGCTGGTCTGTCATAATATAATAGAGACAGTAGATCTAGCTGGTCTGTCATAATATAATAGAGACAGTAGATCTAGCTGGTCTGTCATAATATAATAGAGACAGTAGATCTAGCTGGTCTGTCATAATATAATAGAGACAGTAGATCTAGCTGGTCTGTCATAATATAATAGAGACAGTAGATCTAGCTGGTCTGTCATAATATAATAGAGACAGTAGATCTAGCTGGTCTGTCATAATATAATAGAGACAGTAGATCTAGCTGGTCTGTCATATTATAATAGAGACAGTAGATCTAGCTGGTCTGTCATAATATAATAGAGACAGTAGATCTAGCTGGTCTGTCATAATATAATAGAGACAGTAGATCTAGCTGGTCTGTCATAATATAATAGAGACAGTAGATCTAGCTGGTCTGTCATAATATAATAGAGACAGTAGATCTAGCTGGTCTGTCATAATATAATAGAGACAGTAGATCTAGCTGGTCTGTCATAATATAATAGAGACAGTAGATCTAGCTGGTCTGTCATAATATAATAGAGACAGTAGATCTAGCTGGTCTGTCATAATATAATAGAGACAGTAGATCTAGCTGGTCTGTCATAATATAATAGAGACAGTAGATCTAGCTGGTCTGTCATAATATAATAGAGACAGTAGATCTAGCTGGTCTGTCATAATATAATAGAGACAGTAGATCTAGCTGGTCTGTCATAATATAATAGAGACAGTAGATCTAGCTGGTCTGTCATAATATAATAGAGACAGTAGATCTAGCTGGTCTGTCATAATATAATAGAGACAGTAGATCTAGCTGGTCTGTCATAATATAATAGAGACAGTAGATCTAGCTGGTCTGTCATATTATAATAGAGACAGTAGATCTAGCTGGTCTGTCATAATATAATAGAGACAGTAGATCTAGCTGGTCTGTCATAATATAATAGAGACAGTAGATCTAGCTGGTCTGTCATAATATAATAGAGACAGTAGATCTAGCTGGTCTGTCATAATATAATAGAGACAGTAGATCTAGCTGGTCTGTCATAATATAATAGAGACAGTAGATCTAGCTGGTCTGTCATAATATAATAGAGACAGTAGATCTAGCTGGTCTGTCATAATATAATAGAGACAGTAGATCTAGCTGGTCTGTCATAATATAATAGAGACAGTAGATCTAGCTGGTCTGTCATAATATAATAGAGACAGTAGATCTAGCTGGTCTGTCATAATATAATAGAGACAGTAGATCTAGCTGGTCTGTCATAATATAATAGAGACAGTAGATCTAGCTGGTCTGTCATAATATAATAGAGACAGTAGATCTAGCTGGTCTGTCATAATATAATAGAGACAGTAGATCTAGCTGGTCTGTCATAATATAATAGAGACAGTAGATCTAGCTGGTCTGTCATAATATAATAGAGACAGTAGATCTAGCTGGTCTGTCATAATATAATAGAGACAGTAGATCTAGCTGGTCTGTCATAATATAATAGAGACAGTAGATCTAGCTGGTCTGTCATATTATAATAGAGACAGTAGATCTAGCTGGTCTGTCATAATATAATAGAGACAGTAGATCTAGCTGGTCTGTCATAATATAATAGAGACAGTAGATCTAGCTGGTCTGTCATAATATAATAGAGACAGTAGATCTAGCTGGTCTGTCATAATATAATAGAGACAGTAGATCTAGCTGGTCTGTCATAATATAATAGAGACAGTAGATCTAGCTGGTCTGTCATAATATAATAGAGACAGTAGATCTAGCTGGTCTGTCATAATATAATAGAGACAGTAGATCTAGCTGGTCTGTCATAATATAATAGAGACAGTAGATCTAGCTGGTCTGTCATAATATAATAGAGACAGTAGATCTAGCTGGTCTGTCATAATATAATAGAGACAGTAGATCTAGCTGGTCTGTCATAATATAATAGAGACAGTAGATCTAGCTGGTCTGTCATAATATAATAGAGACAGTAGATCTAGCTGGTCTGTCATAATATAATAGAGACAGTAGATCTAGCTGGTCTGTCATAATATAATAGAGACAGTAGATCTAGCTGGTCTGTCATAATATAATAGAGACAGTAGATCTAGCTGGTCTGTCATAATATAATAGAGACAGTAGATCTAGCTGGTCTGTCATAATATAATAGAGACAGTAGATCTAGCTGGTCTGTCATAATATAATAGAGACAGTAGATCTAGCTGGTCTGTCATAATATAATAGAGACAGTAGATCTAGCTGGTCTGTCATAATATAATAGAGACAGTAGATCTAGCTGGTCTGTCATAATATAATAGAGACAGTAGATCTAGCTGGTCTGTCATAATATAATAGAGACAGTAGATCTAGCTGGTCTGTCATAATATAATAGAGACAGTAGATCTAGCTGGTCTGTCATAATATAATAGAGACAGTAGATCTAGCTGGTCTGTCATAATATAATAGAGACAGTAGATCTAGCTGGTCTGTCATAATATAATAGAGACAGTAGATCTAGCTGGTCTGTCATAATATAATAGAGACAGTAGATCTAGCTGGTCTGTCATAATATAATAGAGACAGTAGATCTAGCTGGTCTGTCATAATATAATAGAGACAGTAGATCTAGCTGGTCTGTCATAATATAATAGAGACAGTAGATCTAGCTGGTCTGTCATAATATAATAGAGACAGTAGATCTAGCTGGTCTGTCATAATATAATAGAGACAGTAGATCTAGCTGGTCTGTCATAATATAATAGAGACAGTAGATCTAGCTGGTCTGTCATAATATAATAGAGACAGTAGATCTAGCTGGTCTGTCATAATATAATAGAGACAGTAGATCTAGCTGGTCTGTCATAATATAATAGAGACAGTAGATCTAGCTGGTCTGTCATAATATAATAGAGACAGTAGATCTAGCTGGTCTGTCATAATATAATAGAGACAGTAGATCTAGCTGGTCTGTCATAATATAATAGAGACAGTAGATCTAGCTGGTCTGTCATAATATAATAGAGACAGTAGATCTAGCTGGTCTGTCATAATATAATAGAGACAGTAGATCTAGCTGGTCTGTCATAATATAATAGAGACAGTAGATCTAGCTGGTCTGTCATAATATAATAGAGACAGTAGATCTAGCTGGTCTGTCATAATATAATAGAGACAGTAGATCTAGCTGGTCTGTCATAATATAATAGAGACAGTAGATCTAGCTGGTCTGTCATAATATAATAGAGACAGTAGATCTAGCTGGTCTGTCATAATATAATAGAGACAGTAGATCTAGCTGGTCTGTCATAATATAATAGAGACAGTAGATCTAGCTGGTCTGTCATAATATAATAGAGACAGTAGATCTAGCTGGTCTGTCATAATATAATAGAGACAGTAGATCTAGCTGGTCTGTCATAATATAATAGAGACAGTAGATCTAGCTGGTCTGTCATAATATAATAGAGACAGTAGATCTAGCTGGTCTGTCATAATATAATAGAGACAGTAGATCTAGCTGGTCTGTCATAATATAATAGAGACAGTAGATCTAGCTGGTCTGTCATAATATAATAGAGACAGTAGATCTAGCTGGTCTGTCATAATATAATAGAGACAGTAGATCTAGCTGGTCTGTCATAATATAATAGAGACAGTAGATCTAGCTGGTCTGTCATAATATAATAGAGACAGTAGATCTAGCTGGTCTGTCATAATATAATAGAGACAGTAGATCTAGCTGGTCTGTCATAATATAATAGAGACAGTAGATCTAGCTGGTCTGTCATAATATAATAGAGACAGTAGATCTAGCTGGTCTGTCATAATATAATAGAGACAGTAGATCTAGCTGGTCTGTCATAATATAATAGAGACAGTAGATCTAGCTGGTCTGTCATAATATAATAGAGACAGTAGATCTAGCTGGTCTGTCATAATATAATAGAGACAGTAGATCTAGCTGGTCTGTCATAATATAATAGAGACAGTAGATCTAGCTGGTCTGTCATAATATAATAGAGACAGTAGATCTAGCTGGTCTGTCATAATATAATAGAGACAGTAGATCTAGCTGGTCTGTCATAATATAATAGAGACAGTAGATCTAGCTGGTCTGTCATAATATAATAGAGACAGTAGATCTAGCTGGTCTGTCATAATATAATAGAGACAGTAGATCTAGCTGGTCTGTCATAATATAATAGAGACAGTAGATCTAGCTGGTCTGTCATAATATAATAGAGACAGTAGATCTAGCTGGTCTGTCATAATATAATAGAGACAGTAGATCTAGCTGGTCTGTCATAATATAATAGAGACAGTAGATCTAGCTGGTCTGTCATAATATAATAGAGACAGTAGATCTAGCTGGTCTGTCATAATATAATAGAGACAGTAGATCTAGCTGGTCTGTCATAATATAATAGAGACAGTAGATCTAGCTGGTCTGTCATAATATAATAGAGACAGTAGATCTAGCTGGTCTGTCATAATATAATAGAGACAGTAGATCTAGCTGGTCTGTCATAATATAATAGAGACAGTAGATCTAGCTGGTCTGTCATAATATAATAGAGACAGTAGATCTAGCTGGTCTGTCATAATATAATAGAGACAGTAGATCTAGCTGGTCTGTCATAATATAATAGAGACATAGAGACAGTAGATCTAGCTGGTCTGTCATAATATAATAGAGACAGTAGATCTAGCTGGTCTGTCATAATATAATAGAGACAGTAGATCTAGCTGGTCTGTCATAATATAATAGAGACAGTAGATCTAGCTGGTCTGTCATAATATAATAGAGACAGTAGATCTAGCTGGTCTGTCATAATATAATAGAGACAGTAGATCTAGCTGGTCTGTCATAATATAATAGAGACAGTAGATCTAGCTGGTCTGTCATAATATAATAGAGACAGTAGATCTAGCTGGTCTGTCATAATATAATAGAGACAGTAGATCTAGCTGGTCTGTCATAATATAATAGAGACAGTAGATCTAGCTGGTCTGTCATAATATAATAGAGACAGTAGATCTAGCTGGTCTGTCATAATATAATAGAGACAGTAGATCTAGCTGGTCTGTCATAATATAATAGAGACAGTAGATCTAGCTGGTCTGTCATAATATAATAGAGACAGTAGATCTAGCTGGTCTGTCATAATATAATAGAGACAGTAGATCTAGCTGGTCTGTCATAATATAATAGAGACAGTAGATCTAGCTGGTCTGTCATAATATAATAGAGACAGTAGATCTAGCTGGTCTGTCATAATATAATAGAGACAGTAGATCTAGCTGGTCTGTCATAATATAATAGAGACAGTAGATCTAGCTGGTCTGTCATAATATAATAGAGACATGTAGATCTAGCTGGTCTGTCATAATATAATAGAGACAGTAGATCTAGCTGGTCTGTCATAATATAATAGAGACATGACAGTAGATCTAGCTGGTCTGTCATAATATAATAGAGACAGTAGATCTAGCTGGTCTGTCATAATACAATAGAGACAGTAGATCTAGCTGGTCTGTCATAATATAATAGAGACAGTAGATCTAGCTGGTCTGTCATAATATAATAGAGACAGTAGATCTAGCTGGTCTGTCATAATATAATAGAGACAGTAGATCTAGCTGGTCTGTCATAATATAATAGAGACAGTAGATCTAGCTGGTCTGTCATAATATAATAGAGACAGTAGATCTAGCTGGTCTGTCATAATATAATAGAGACAGTAGATCTAGCTGGTCTGTCATAATATAATAGAGACAGTAGATCTAGCTGGTCTGTCATAATATAATAGAGACAGTAGATCTAGCTGGTCTGTCATAATATAATAGAGACAGTAGATCTAGCTGGTCTGTCATAATATAATAGAGACAGTAGATCTAGCTGGTCTGTCATAATATAATAGAGACAGTAGATCTAGCTGGTCTGTCATAATATAATAGAGACAGTAGATCTAGCTGGTCTGTCAAAATATAATAGAGACAGTAGATCTAGCTGGTCTGTCATAATATAATAGAGACAGTAGATCTAGCTGGTCTGTCATAATATAATAGAGACAGTAGATCTAGCTGGTCTGTCATAATATAATAGAGACAGTAGATCTAGCTGGTCTGTCATAATACAATAGAGACAGTAGATCTAGCTGGTCTGTCATAATATAATAGAGACAGTAGATCTAGCTGGTCTGTCATAATATAATAGAGACAGTAGATCTAGCTGGTCTGTCATAATATAATAGAGACAGTAGATCTAGCTGGTCTGTCATAATATAATAGAGACATAGAGACAGTAGATCTAGCTGGTCTGTCATAATATAATAGAGACAGTAGATCTAGCTGGTCTGTCATAATATAATAGAGACAGTAGATCTAGCTGGTCTGTCAAAATATAATAGAGACAGTAGATCTAGCTGGTCTGTCATAATATAATAGAGACAGTAGATCTAGCTGGTCTGTCATAATATAATAGAGACAGTAGATCTAGCTGGTATGTCATAATACAATAGAGACAGTAGATCTAGCTGGTCTGTCATAATATAATAGAGACAGTAGATCTAGCTGGTCTGTCAAAATATAATAGAGACAGTAGATCTAGCTGGTCTGTCATAATATATTTAGAGACAGTAGATCTAGCTGGTATGTCATACATATAGAGACAGTAGATCTAGCTGGTCTGTCATAATATAATAGAGACAGTAGATCTAGCTGGTCTGTCATAATACAATAGAGACAGTAGATCTAGCTGGTCTGTCATAATATAATAGAGACATAGAGACAGTAGATCTAGCTGGTCTGTCATAATATAATAGAGACAGTAGATCTAGCTGGTCTGTCATAATATAATAGAGACAGTAGATCTAGCTGGTCTGTCATAATATAATAGAGACAGTAGATCTAGCTGGTCTGTCATAATATAATAGAGACAGTAGATCTAGCTGGTCTGTCAAAATATAATAGAGACAGTAGATCTAGCTGGTCTGTCATAATATAATAGAGACAGTAGATCTAGCTGGTCTGTCATAATATAATAGAGACAGTAGATCTAGCTGGTCTGTCATAATATAATAGAGACAGTAGATCTAGCTGGTCTGTCATAATATAATAGAGACAGTAGATCTAGCTGGTCTGTCATAAATATAATAGAGACAGTAGATCTAGCTGGTCTGTCATAATATAATAGAGACATAGAGACAGTAGATCTAGCTGGTCTGTCATAATATAATAGAGACAGTAGATCTAGCTGGTCTGTCATAATATAATAGAGACAGTAGATCTAGCTGGTCTGTCATAGTATAATAGAGACAGTAGATCTAGCTGGTCTGTCATAAATATAATAGAGACAGTAGATCTAGCTGGTCTGTCATAATATAATAGAGACAGTAGATCTAGCTGGTCTGTCATAATATAATAGAGACAGTAGATCTAGCTGGTCTGTCATAATATAATAGAGACAGTAGATCTAGCTGGTCTGTCATAATATAATAGAGACAGTAGATCTAGCTGGTCTGTCATAATACAATAGAGACAGTAGATCTAGCTGGTCTGTCATAATATAATAGAGACAGTAGATCTAGCTGGTCTGTCATAATATAATAGAGACAGTAGATCTAGCTGGTCTGTCATAATATAATAGAGACATAGAGACAGTAGATCTAGCTGGTCTGTCATAATATAATAGATACAGTAGATCTAGCTGGTCTGTCATAATATAATAGAGACAGTAGATCTAGCTGGTCTGTCATAATATAATAGAGACAGTAGATCTAGCTGGTCTGTCATAATATAATAGAGACAGTAGATCTAGCTGGTCTGTCATAATATAATAGAGACAGTAGATCTAGCTGGTCTGTCATAATATAATAGAGACAGTAGATCTAGCTGGTCTGTCATAATATAATAGAGACAGTAGATCTAGCTGGTCTGTCATAATATAATAGAGACAGTAGATCTAGCTGGTCTGTCATAATATAATAGAGACAGTAGATCTAGCTGGTCTGTCATAATATAATAGAGACAGTAGATCTAGCTGGTCTGTCATAATATAATAGAGACAGTAGATCTAGCTGGTCTGTCATAATATAATAGAGACAGTAGATCTAGCTGGTCTGTCATAATATAATAGAGACAGTAGATCTAGCTGGTCTGTCATAATATAATAGAGACAGTAGATCTAGCTGGTCTGTCATAATATAATAGAGACAGTAGATCTAGCTGGTCTGTCATGTTATAATAGAGACAGTAGATCTAGCTGGTCTGTCATAAATATAATAGAGACAGTAGATCTAGCTGGTCTGATATAATAGATACATGAGATCTAGCTGGTATGTCATACAATAGAGACAGTAGATCTAGCAGGTCTGTCATAATATAATAGAGACATAGAGACAGTAGATCTAGCTGGTCTGTCATAATATAATAATGAGAGTAGATCTAGCTGGTATGTCATACAATAGGACAGTAGATCTAGCTTGTCTGTCATAATATAACAGAGACAGTATATCTACCTGTTCTGTCATAATATAATAGAGATAGTAGATCTAGCTGGTCTGTCATAATACAATAGAGACAGTAGATCTAGCTGGTCTGTCCTAATATAACAGAGACAGTATATATACCTGGTCTGTCATAATATAACAGAGATAGTCTTTCTACCTGGTCTGTCATAATATAACAGAGACAGTAGATCTAGCTGCTCTGTCATAATATAATAGAGACAGTAGATATAGCTGGTCTGTCATAATATAATAGAGACAGTAGATCTAGCTGGTCTGTCATTATATAATAGAGACAGTATATCTACCTGGGCTGTCATAATATAATAGAGACAGTAGATGTAGCTGGTCTGTCATAATATAATAGAGATAGTAGATCTAGCTGGTCTGTCATAATATAATAGAGACAGTAGATCTAGCTGGTCTATCATAATATAATAGAGACAGTAGATCTAGCTGGTCTGTCATAATATAATATAGACATAGAGACAGTAGATCTAGTTGGTCTGTCATAATATAATAGAGACAGTAGATCTAGCTGGTCTGTCATAATATAATAGAGACAGTAGATCTAGCTTGTCTGTGATAGTACAATAGAGACAGTAGATCTAGCTGGTCTGTCATAATATAATAGAGACAGTACATCTAGCTGGTCTGTCAAAATATAATAGAGACAGTAGATGTAGCTGGTCTGTCATAATATAATAGAGACAGTAGATCTAGCTGGTCTATCATAATATAATAGAGACAGTTGATCTAGATGGTCTGTCATAATATAATAGAGACAGTAGATCTTGCTGGTATGTCATACAATAGAGCCAGTAGATCTAGCTGGTCTGTCATAATATAATAGAGACAGTAGATCTAGCTGGTCTGTCATAGTACAATAGAGACAGTAGATCTAGCTGGTCTGTCATAATATAATAGAGACATAGAGACAGTAGATCTAGCAGGTCTGTCATAATATAATAGAGACAATAGATCTAGCTGGTCTGTCATAATATAATAGAGACAGTAGATCTAGCTGGTATGTCATACAATAGAGACAGTAGATATAGCTGGTCTGTCATAATATAATAGAGACAGTAGATCTAGCTGGTCTGTCATAATATAATAGAGACAGTAGATCTAGCTGGTATGTCATACAATAGGGACAGTAGATATAGCTGGTCTGTCATAATATAATAGAGACAGTAGATCTACCTGGTGTGTCAAAATATGATAGAGACAGTAGATCTACCTGGTCTGTCATAATATTTTAGAGACAGTAGTTCTAGCTGGTATGTCATACAATAGAGACAGTAGATCTAGCTGGTCTGTCATAATATAATAGCGACAGTAGATCTACCTGGTCTGTCATAGTATAATAGAGGCAGTAGATCTAGCTGGTCTGTCATGTTATAATAGAGACAGTAGATCTAGCTGGTCTGTCATAATATAATAGAGACAGTAGATCAAGCTGGTCTGTCAAAATATAATAGAGACAGTAGATCTAGCAGGTCTGTCATAATACAATAGAGACAGTAGATCTACCTGGTCTGTCATAATATTTTAGAGACAGTAGTTCTAGCTGGTCTGTCATACAATAGAGACAGTAGATCTAGTTGGTCTGTCATAATATAATAGAGACAGTAGATCTAGCTGGTCTGTCATAATATAATAGAGACAGTAGATCTAGCTTGTCTTTCATAGTACAATAGAGACAGTAGATCTAGCTGGTCTGTCATAATATAATAGAGACAGTACATCTAGCTAGTCTGTCAAAATATAATAGAGACAGTAGATCTAGCAGGTCTGTCATAATATAATAGAGACAGTAGATCTAGCTGGTCTGTCATAATATTTTAGAGACAGTAGTTCTAGCTGGTATGTCATACAATAGAGACAGTAGATCTAGCTGGTCTGTCATGTTATAATAGAGACAGTAGATATAGCTGGTCTGTCATAATATAATAGAGACAGTTGATCTAGATGGTCTGTCAAAATATAATAGAGACAGTAGATCTAGCTGGTATGTCATACAATAGAGACAGCAGATCTAGCTGGTCTGTCATAATATAATAGATACATGAGATCTAGCTGGTATGTCATACAATAGAGACAGTAGATCTAGCAGGTCTGTCATAATATAATAGAGACATAGAGACAGTAGATCTAGATGGTCTGTCATAATATAATAATGAGAGTAGATCTAGCTGGTATGTCATACAATAGACAGTAGATCTAGCTGGTCTGTCATAATATAACAGAGACAGTATATCTACCTGTTCTGTCATAATATAATAGAGATAGTAGATCTAGCTGGTCTGTCATAATACAATAGAGACAGTAGATCTAGCTGGTCTTTCCTAATATAACAGAGACAGTATATATACCTGGTCTGTCATAATATAACAGAGATAGTCTTTCTACCTGGTCTGTCATAATATAACAGAGACAGTAGATCTAGCAGGTCTGTCATAATATTTTAGAGACAGTAGTTCTAGCTGGTATGTCATAATACAATAGAGACAGTAGATCTAGCTGGTCTGTCATGTTATAATAGAGACAGTAGATATAGCTGATCTGTCATAATATAATAGAGACAGTTGATCTAGATGGTCTGTCAAAATATAATAGAGACAGTAGATCTAGCTGGTATGTCATACAATAGAGACAGCAGATCTAGCTGGTCTGTCATAATATAATAGATACATGAGATCTAGCTGGTATGTCATACAATAGAGACAGTAGATCTAGCAGGTCTGTCATAATATAATAGAGACATAGAGACAGTAGATCTAGATGGTCTGTCATAATATAATAATGAGAGTAGATCTAGCTGGTATGACATACAATAGGACAGTAGATCTAGCTGGTCTGTCATAATATAACAGAGACAGTATATCTACCTGTTCTGTCATAATATAATAGAGATAGTAGATCTAGCTGGTCTGTCATAATACAATAGAGACAGTAGATCTAGCTGGTCTTTCCTAATATAACAGAGACAGTATATATACCTGGTCTGTCATAATATAACAGAGATAGTCTTTCTACCTGGTCTGTCATAATATAACAGAGACAGTAGATCTAGCTGCTCTGTCATAATATAATAGAGACAGTAGATATAGCTGGTCTGTCATAATATAATAGAGACAGTAGATCTAGCTGGTCTGTCATTATATAATAGAGACAGTATATCTACCTGGGCTGTCATAATATAATAGAGACAGTAGATGTAGCTGGTCTGTCATAATATAATAGAGATAGTAGATCTAGCTGGTCTGTCATAATATAATAGAGACAGTCGATCTAGCTGGTCTATCATAATATAATAGAGACAGTAGATCTAGCTGGTCTGTCATAATATAATATAGACAGAGACAGTAGATCTAGTTGGTCTGTCATAATATAATAGAGACAGTAGATCTAGCTGGTCTGTCATAATATAATAGAGACAGTAGATCTAGCTTGTCTGTGATAGTACAATAGAGACAGTAGATCTAGCTGGTCTGTCATAATATATAGAGACAGTACATCTAGCTGGTCTGTCAAAATATAATAGAGACAGTAGATGTAGCTGGTCTGTCATAATATAATAGAGACAGTAGATCTAGCTGGTCTATCATAATATAATAGAGACAGTTGATCTAGATGGTCTGTCATAATATAATAGAGACAGTAGATCTAGCTTGTCTGTCATAGTACAATAGAGACAGTAGATCTAGCTGGTCTGTCATAATATAATAGAGACAGTACATCTAGCTGGTCTGTCAAAATATAATAGAGACAGTAGATCTAGCAGGTCTGTCATAATATAATAGAGACAGTAGATCTAGCTGGTCTGTCATAATATAATAGAGACAGTAGATCTAGCTGGTATGTCATAATATAATAGAGACAGTAGATCTAGCTGGTCTGTCATAATATAATAGAGACAGTAGATCTAGCTGGTCTGTCATAATATAATAGAGACATAGAGACAGTAGATCTAGTTGGTCTGTCATAATATAATAGAGACAGTAGATCTAGCTGGTCTGTCATAATATAATAATAGAGACAGTAGATCTAGCTTGTCTGTCATAGTACAATAGAGACAGTAGATCTAGCTGGTCTGTCAAAATATAATAGTGACAGTAGATCTACCTGGTCTGTCATAGTATAATAGAGGCAGTAGATCTAGCTGGTCTGTCATGTTATAATAGAGACAGTAGATATAGCTGGTCTGTCATAATATAATAGAGACAGTTGATCTAGCTGGTCTATCATAATATAATAGAGACAGTTGATCTAGATGGTCTGTCATAATATAATAGAGACAGTAGATCTTGCTGGTATGTCATACAATAGAGCCAGTAGATCTAGCTGGTCTGTCATAATATAATAGAGACAGTAGATCTAGCTGGTCTGTCATAATAATAGAGACAGTAGATCTAGCTGGTCTGTCATAATATAATAGAGACATAGAGACAGTAGATCTAGCAGGTCTGTCATAATATAATAGAGACAATAGATCTAGCTGGTCTGTCATAATATAATAGAGACAGTAGATCAAGCTGGTCTGTCAAAATATAATAGAGACAGTAGATCTAGCAGGTCTGTCATAATACAATAGAGACAGTAGATCTAGCTGGTCTGTCATAATATAATAGAGACAGTAGATCTAGCTGGTATGTCATACAATAGAGACAGTAGATATAGCTGGTCTGTCATAATATAATAGAGACAGTAGATCTACCTGGTGTGTCAAAATATGATAGAGACAGTAGATCTACCTGGTCTGTCATAATATAATAGAGACAGTAGATCTAGCTGGTATGTCATACAATAGAGACAGCATATCTAGCTGGTCTGTCATAATATAATAGATACATGAGATCTAGCTGGTATGTCATACAATAGAGACAGTAGATCTAGCTGGTCTGTCATAATATAATAGAGACATAGAGACAGTAGATCTAGCTGGTCTGTCATAATATAATAGAGACAGTAGATCAAGCTGGTCTGTCAAAATATAATAGAGACAGTAGATCTAGCAGGTCTGTCATAATATAATAGAGACATAGAGACAGTAGATCTAGCTGGTCTGTCATAATATAATAGAGACAGTAGATCTAGCTGGTCTGTCATAATATAATAGAGACAGTAGATCTAGCTTGTCTGTCATAGTACAATAGAGACAGTAGATCTAGCTGGTCTGTCAAAATATAATAGTGACAGTAGATCTACCTGGTCTGTCATAGTATAATAGAGGCAGTAGATCTAGCTGGTCTGTCATGTTATAATAGAGACAGTAGATATAGCTGGTCTGTCATAATATAATAGAGACAGTTGATCTAGATGGTCTGTCAAAATATAATAGAGACAGTAGATCTAGCTGGTATGTCATACAATAGAGACAGCAGATCTAGCTGGTCTGTCATAATATAATAGATACATGAGATCTAGCTGGTATGTCATACAATAGAGACAGCAGATCTAGCTGGTCTGTCATAATATAATAGAGACATAGAGACAGTAGATCTAGCTGGTCTGTCGTAATAGAATAATGAGAGTAGATCTAGCTGGTATGTCATACAATAGGACAGTAGATCTAGCTGGTCTGTCATAATACAATAGAGACAGTAGATCTAGCTGGTCTGTCATAATAGAATAGAGACAGTAGATCTAGCTGGTCTGTCATAATATAATAGAGACAGTAGATCTAGCTGGTCTGTCATAATATAATAGAGACAGTAGATCAAGCTGGTCTGTCAAAATATAATAGAGACAGTAGATCTAGCAGGTCTGTCATAATATAATAGAGACAGTAGATCTAGCTGGTCTGTCATAATATAATAGAGACAGTAGATCTAGCTGGTATGTCATACAATAGAGACAGTAGATCTAGCTGGTCTGTCATAATATAATAGAGACAGTAGATCTAGCTGGTCTGTCATAGTACAATAGAGACAGTAGATCTAGCTGGTCTGTCATAATATAATAGAGACATAGAGACAGTAGATCTAGCAGGTCTGTCATAATATAATAGAGACAGTAGATCTAGCTGGTCTGTCATAATATAATAGAGACAGTAGATCAAGCTGGTCTGTCAAAATATAATAGAGACAGTAGATCTAGCAGGTCTGTCATAATACAATAGAGACAGTAGATCTACCTGGTCTGTCATAATATTTTAGAGACAGTAGTTCTAGCTGGTATGTCATACAATAGAGACAGTAGATCTAGTTGGTCTGTCATAATATAATAGAGACAGTAGATCTAGCTGGTCTGTCATAATATAATAGAGACAGTAGATCTAGCTTGTCTTTCATAGTACAATAGAGACAGTAGATCTAGCTGGTCTGTCATAATATAATAGAGACAGTACATCTAGCTGGTCTGTCAAAATATAATAGAGACAGTAGATCTAGCAGGTCTGTCATAATATAATAGAGACAGTAGATCTAGCTGGTCTGTCATAATATTTTAGAGACAGTAGTTCTAGCTGGTATGTCATACAATAGAGACAGTAGATCTAGCTGGTCTGTCATGTTATAATAGAGACAGTAGATATAGCTGGTCTGTCATAATATAATAGAGACAGTTGATCTAGATGGTCTGTCAAAATATAATAGAGACAGTAGATCTAGCTGGTATGTCATACAATAGAGACAGCAGATCTAGCTGGTCTGTCATAATATAATAGATACATGAGATCTAGCTGGTATGTCATACAATAGAGACAGTAGATCTAGCAGGTCTGTCATAATATAATAGAGACATAGAGACAGTAGATCTAGCTGGTCTGTCATAATATAATAATGAGAGTAGATCTAGCTGGTATGTCATACAATAGGACAGTAGATCTAGCTGGTCTGTCATAATATAACAGAGACAGTATATCTACCTGTTCTGTCATAATATAATAGAGATAGTAGATCTAGCTGGTCTGTCATAATACAATAGAGACAGTAGATCTAGCTGGTCTGTCCTAATATAACAGAGACAGTATATATACCTGGTCTGTCATAATATAACAGAGATAGTCTTTCTACCTGGTCTGTCATAATATAACAGAGACAGTAGATCTAGCTGCTCTGTCATAATATAATAGAGACAGTAGATATAGCTGGTCTGTCATAATATAATAGAGACAGTAGATCTAGCTGGTCTGTCATTATATAATAGAGACAGTATATCTACCTGGGCTGTCATAATATAATAGAGACAGTAGATGTAGCTGGTCTGTCATAATATAATAGAGATAGTAGATCTAGCTGGTCTGTCATAATATAATAGAGACAGTAGATCTAGCTGGTCTATCATAATATAATAGAGACAGTAGATCTAGCTGGTCTGTCATAATATAATATAGACATAGAGACAGTAGATCTAGTTGGTCTGTCATAATATAATAGAGACAGTAGATCTAGCTGGTCTGTCATAATATAATAGAGACAGTAGATCTAGCTTGTCTGTGATAGTACAATAGAGACAGTAGATCTAGCTGGTCTGTCATAATATAATAGAGACAGTACATCTAGCTGGTCTGTCAAAATATAATAGAGACAGTAGATGTAGCTGGTCTGTCATAATATAATAGAGACAGTAGATCTAGCTGGTCTATCATAATATAATAGAGACAGTTGATCTAGATGGTCTGTCATAATATAATAGAGACAGTAGATCTTGCTGGTATGTCATACAATAGAGCCAGTAGATCTAGCTGGTCTGTCATAATATAATAGAGACAGTAGATCTAGCTGGTCTGTCATAGTACAATAGAGACAGTAGATCTAGCTGGTCTGTCATAATATAATAGAGACATAGAGACAGTAGATCTAGCAGGTCTGTCATAATATAATAGAGACAGTAGATCTAGCTGGTCTGTCATAATATAATAGAGACAGTAGATCAAGCTGGTCTGTCAAAATATAATAGAGACAGTAGATCTAGCAGGTCTGTCATAATATAATAGAGACAGTAGATCTAGCTGGTCTGTCATAATATAATAGAGACAGTAGATCTAGCTGGTATGTCATACAATAGAGACAGTAGATATAGCTGGTCTGTCATAATATAATAGAGACAGTAGATCTACCTGGTGTGTCAAAATATGATAGAGAGAGTAGATCTACCTGGTCTGTCATAATATTTTAGAGACAGTAGTTCTAGCTGGTATGTCATACAATAGAGACAGTAGATCTAGCTGGTCTGTCATAATATAATAGATACATGAGATCTAGCTGGTATGTCATACAATAGAGACAGTAGATCTAGCTGGTCTGTCATAATATAATAGAGACATAGAGACAGTAGATCTAGTTGGTCTGTCATAATATAATAGAGACAGTAGATCTAGCTGGTCTGTCATAATATAATAGAGACAGTAGATCTAGCTTGTCTGTCATAGTACAATAGAGACAGTAGATCTAGCTGGTCTGTCATAATATAATAGAGACAGTACATCTAGCTGGTCTGTCAAAATATAATAGAGACAGTAGATCTAGCAGGTCTGTCATAATATAATAGAGACAGTAGATCTAGCTGGTCTGTCATAATATAATAGAGACAGTAGATCTAGCTGGTATGTCATAATATAATAGAGACAGTAGATCTAGCTGGTCTGTCATAATATAATAGAGACAGTAGATCAAGCTGGTCTGTCAAAATATAATAGAGACAGTAGATCTAGCAGGTCTGTCATAATATAATAGAGACATAGAGACAGTAGATCTAGTTGGTCTGTCATAATATAATAGAGACAGTAGATCTAGCTGGTCTGTCATAATATAATAGAGACAGTAGATCTAGCTGGTCTGTCATACAATAGAGACAGTAGATCTAGCTGGTCTGTCATAATATAATAGCGACAGTAGATCTACCTGGTCTGTCATAGTATAATAGAGGCAGTAGATCTAGCTGGTCTGTCATGTTATAATAGAGACAGTAGATATAGCTGGTCTGTCATAATATAATAGAGACAGTTGATCTAGATGGTCTGTCAAAATATAATAGAGACAGTAGATCTAGCTGGTATGTCATACAATAGAGACAGCAGATCTAGCTGGTCTGTCATAATATAATAGATACATGAGATCTAGCTGGTATGTCATACAATAGAGACAGCAGATCTAGCTGGTCTGTCATAATATAATAGAGACATAGAGACAGTAGATCTAGCTGGTCTGTCGTAATAGAATAATGAGAGTAGATCTAGCTGGTATGTCATACAATAGGACAGTAGATCTAGCTGGTCTGTCATAATAGAATAGAGACAGTAGATCTAGCTGGTCTGTCATAATATAAGAGAGACAGTAGATCTAGCTGGTCTGTTATAATATAATAGAGACAGTAGATCTACCTGGTCTGCCATAGTATAATAGAGACAGTAGATCTAGCTGGTCTGTCATATTAAAATAGAGACAGTAGATCTAGCTGGTCTGTCATAGTACACTAGAGACAGTAGATCTAGCTGGTCTGTCATAAAAAAATAGAGACAGTAGATCTAGCTGGTCTGTCATAATATAATAGAGACAGTAGATCTAGCTGGTCTGTCATAATATAATAGAGACAGTAGATCTAGCTGGTCTGTCATAATATAATAGAGACAGTAGATCTAGCTGGTCTGTCATAATATAATAGAGACAGGAGATCTAGCTGGTCTGTCATAATATAATAGAGACAGGAGATCTAGCTGGTCTGTCATAATATAATAGAGACAGTAGATCTAGCTGGTCTGTCATAATATAATAGAGACAGTAGATCTAGCTGGTCTTTCATAATGAAATAGAGACAGTATATCTTTCTGGTCTGTCATAATATAATAGAGACAGTAGATCTAGCTGGTCTGTCATATTATAATTGAGGCAGTAGATCTAGCTGGTCTGTCATAATATAATAGAGACAGTAGATGTAGCTGGTCTGTCAAAATATAATAGAGACAGTAGATCAAGCTGGTCTGTCATAATATAACAGAGACAGTAGATCTAGCTGGTCTGTCAAATTAGAATAGAGACAGTAGATCTAGCTGGTCTGTCATAATATAATAGAGACATTATATCTACCTGGTCTGTCATAATATAATAGAGACAGTGGATCTAGCTGGTCTGTCATAATATAATAGAGACAGTAGATCTAGCTGGTCTGTCAAAATATAATAGAGACAGTAGATCTAGCTGGTCTGTCATATTATAATAAAGGCAGTAGATCTAGCTGGTCTGTCATAATAAAATAGAGACAGTAGATCTAGCTGGTCTGTTATAATATAATAGAGACCGTAGATCTAGCTGGTCTGTCATAATATAATAGAGACATAGAGACAGTAGATCTAGCTGGTCTGTCAAATATAATAGAGACAGTAGATCTAGCTGGTCTGTCATGCTATAATAGAGACAGTAGATCTAGCTGGTCTGCCATATTATAATAGAGACAGTAGATCTAGCTGGTCTGTCATTTATAATCGAGACAGTAGATCTAGCTGGTCTGTCATAATATAATAGAGAAAGTAGATCTAGCTGGTCTGTCATAATATGATAGAGACACAGCGACAGTAGATCTAGCTGGTCTGTCATAATATAATAGAGACAGTAGATCTAGCTGGTCTGTCAAAATATAATAGAGACAGTAGATCTAGCTGGTCTGTCATAGTACAATAGAGTCAGTATATCTAGCTGGTCTGTCAATATATAATAGAGACAGTAGATCTAGCTGGTCTGTCATACTATAATAGAGACAGTCGATCTAGCTGGTCTGCCATATTATAATAGAGACAGTAGATCTAGCTGGTCTGTCACACTATAATAGAGACAGTAGATCTAGCTGGTCTGCCATATTATAATAGAGACAGTAGATCTAGCTGGTCTGTCATTTTATAATCGAGACAGTAGATCTAGCTGGTCTGTCATAATATGATAGAGACACAGAGACACAGAGAATATAATAGATCTAGCTGGTCTGTCATAATATAATAGAGACAGTAGATCTAGCTGGTCTGTCATATTATAATAGAGAAAGTAGATCTAGCTGGTCTGTCATAATATGATAGAGACACAGCGACAGTAGATCTAGCTGGTCTGTCATAATATAATAGAGACAGTAGATCTAGCTGGTCTGTCATATTATAATTGAGACAGTAGATCTAGCTGGTCTGTCATAATATAATAGAGACAGTAGATCTAGCTGGTCTGTCATAATATAATAGAGACAGTAGATCTAGCTGGTCTGTCATAATATAATAGAGACAGTAGATCTAGCTGGTCTGTCATAATATAATAGAGACAGTAGATCTAGCTGGTCTGTCATATTATAATAGAGACAGTAGATCTAGCTGGTCTATCATATTATAATAGAGACAGTAGATCTAGCTGGTCTGTCATATTAAAATAGAGACAGTAGATCTAGCTGGTCTGTCATAGTACACTAGAGACAGTAGATCTAGCTGGTCTGTCATATTAAAATAGAGACAGTAGATGTAGCTGGTCTGTCATAATATAATAGAGACAGTAGATCTAGCTGGTCTGTCATATTATAATAGAGACAGTAGATCTAGCTGGTCTGTCATATTAAAATAGAGACAGTAGATCTAGCTGGTCTGTCATAGTACACTAGAGACAGTAGATCTAGCTGGTCTGTCATAAAAATAGAGACAGTAGATCTAGCTGGTCTGTCATAATATAATAGAGACAGTAGATCTAGCTGGTCTGTCATAATATAATAGAGACAGTAGATCTAGCTGGTCTGTCATAATATAATAGAGACAGTAGATCTAGCTGGTCTGTCATAATATAATAGAGACAGGAGATCTAGCTGGTCTGTCATAATATAATAGAGACAGGAGATCTAGCTGGTCTGTCATAATATAATAGAGACAGTAGATCTAGCTGGTCTATCATAATATAATAGCGAAAGTAGATCTAGCTGGTCTTTCATAATAAAATAGAGACAGTATATCTTTCTGGTCTGTCATAATATAATAGAGACAGTAGATCTAGCTGGTCTGTCATATTATAATTGAGGCAGTAGATCTAGCTGGTCTGTCATAATATAATAGAGACAGTAGATGTAGCTGGTCTGTCAAAATATAATAGAGACAGTAGATCAAGCTGGTCTGTCATAATATAATAGAGACAGTAGATCTAGCTGGTCTGTCATAATATAATAGAGACAGTAGATCTAGCTGGTCTGTCATAATATAATAGAGACATTATATCTACCTGGTCTGTCATAATATAATAGAGACAGTGGATCTAGCTGGTCTGTCATAATATAATAGAGACAGTAGATCTAGCTGGTCTGTCAAAATATAATAGAGACAGTAGATCTAGCTGGTCTGTCATATTATAATAAAGGCAGTAGATCTAGCTGGTCTGTCATAATAAAATAGAGACAGTAGATCTAGCTGGTCTGTTATAATATAATAGAGACCGTAGATCTAGCTGGTCTGTCATAATATAATAGAGACATAGAGACAGTAGATCTAGCTGGTCTGTCAATATATAATAGAGACAGTAGATCTAGCTGGTCTGTCATACTATAATAGAGACAGTAGATCTAGCTGGTCTGCCATATTATAATAGAGACAGTAGATCTAGCTGGTCTGTCATTTTATAATCGAGACAGTAGATCTAGCTGGTCTGTCATAATATAATAGAGAAAGTAGATCTAGCTGGTCTGTCATAATATGATAGAGACACAGAGACAGTAGATCTAGCTGGTCTATCATAATATAATAGAGACAGTAGATCTAGCTGGTCTGTCATATTATAATAGAGAAAGTAGATCTAGCTGGTCTGTCATAATATGATAGAGACAGAGCGACAGTAGATCTAGCTGGTCTGTCATAATATAATAGAGACAGTAGATCTAGCTGGTCTGTCATAATATAATAGAGACAGTAGATCTAGCTGGTCTGTCATAATATAATAGAGACAGTAGATCTAGCTGGTCTGTCATAATATAATAGAGACAGTATATCTACTTGGTCTGCATTAATATAACAGAGACAGTAGATCTAGCTGGTCTGTCATAATATAATAGAGACAGTAGATCTAGCTGGTCTGTCATAATATAATAGAGACAGTAGATCTAGCTGGTCTGTCATAATATAATAGAGACAGTATATCTACCTGGTCTGTCATATTATAATAAAGGCAGTAGATCTAGCTGGTCTGTCATAATAAAATAGAGACAGTAGATCTAGCTGGTCTGTCATAATATAATAGAGACAGTAGATCTGCTGGTCTGTCATTATATAATAGAGACAGTAGATCTAGCTGGTCTGTCATAATATAATAGAGACAGTAGATCTAGCTGGTCTGTCATAATATAATAGAGACAGGAGATCTAGCTGGTCTGTCATAATATAATAGAGACAGTATATCTACCTGGTCTGTCATATTATAATAAAGGCAGTAGATCTCGCTGGTCTGTCATAATAAAATAGAGACAGTAGATCTAGCTGGTCTGTCATAATATAATAGAGACAGTAGATCTAGCTGGTCTGTCATAATATAATAGAGACAGTATATCTACCTGGTCTGTCATAATATAATAGAGACAGTGGATCTAGCTGGTCTGTCATAATATAATAGCGACAGTAGATCTAGCTGGTCTGTCAAAATATAATAGAGACAGTAGATCTAGCTGGTCTGTCATAGTACAATAGTGTCAGTAGATCTAGCTGGTCTGTCATAATATAATAGAGACAGTAGATCTAGCTGGTCTGTCAAAATAGAATAGAGACAGTAGATCTAGCTGGTCTGTCATAATATAATAGAGACAGTAGATCTAGCTGGTCTGCCCATGTTATAATAGAGACAGTAGATCTAGCTGGTCTGTCATAATATAATAGAGACAGTAGATCTAGCTGGTCTGTCATATTATAATAGAGAAAGTAGATCTAGCTGGTCTGTCATAATATGATAGAGACACAGAGACAGTAGATCTAGCTGGTCTGTCATAATATAATAGAGACAGTAGATCTAGCTGGTCTGTCATAATATGATAGAGACACAGAGACAGTAGATCTAGCTGGTCTGTCATAATATAATAGAGACAGTAGATCTAGCTGGTCTGTCATATTATAATAGAGAAAGTAGATCTAGCTGGTCTGTCATAATATGATAGAGACAGAGCGACAGTAGATCTAGCTGGTCTGTCATAATATAATAGAGACAGTAGATCTAGCTGGTCTGTCATATTATAATTGAGACAGTAGATCTAGCTGGTCTGTCATAATATAATAGAGACAGTAGATCTTGCTGGTCTGTCATAATATAATAGAGACAGTAGATCTAGCTGGTCTGTCATAGTACAATAGAGACAGTAGATCTAGCTGGTCTGTCATAATATAATAGAGACATTATATCTACCTGTTCTGTCATAATATAATAGAGACAGTGGATCTAGCTGGTCTGTCATAATATAATAGAGACAGTATATCTACCTGGTCTGTCAAAATATAATAGAGACAGTAGATCTAGCTGGTCTGTCATAGTACAATAGAGTCAGTAGATCTAGCTGGTCTGTCATAATATAATAGAGACAGTATATCTACCTGGTCTGTCAAAATATAATAGAGACCGTAGATCTAGCTGGTCTGTCATACTATAATAGACACAGTAGATCTAGCTGGTCTGCCTTATTATAATAGAGACAGTAGATCTAGCTGGTCTGTCATTTTATAATCGAGACAGTAGATCTAGCTGGTCTGTCATAATATAATAGAGAAAGTAGATCTAGCTGGTCTGTCATAATATGATAGAGACACAGAGACAGTAGATCTAGCTGGTCTGTCAAAATATAATAGAGACAGTAGATCTAGCTGGTCTGTCATAGTACAATAGAGTCAATAGATCTAGCTGGTCTGTCATAATATAATAGAGACATAGAGACAGTAGATCTAGCTGGTCTGTCAATATATAATAGAGACAGTAGATCTAGCTGGTCTGTCATACTATAATAGACACAGTAGATCTAGCTGGTCTGCCTTATTATAATAGAGACAGTAGATCTAGCTGGTCTGTCATTTTTATAATCGAGACAGTAGATCTAGCTGGTCTGTCATAATATAATAGAGAAAGTAGATCTAGCTGGTCTGTCATAATATGATAGAGACACAGAGACAGTAGATCTAGCTGGTCTGTCATAATATAATAGAGACAGTAGATCTAGCTGGTCTGTCATATTATAATAGAGAAAGTAGATCTAGCTGGTCTGTCATAATATGATAGAGACACAGTGACAGTAGATCTAGCTGGTCTGTCATAATATAATAATGACAGTAGATCTAGCTGGTCTGTCATAATATAATAGAGACAGTAGATCTAGCTGGTCTGTCATAATATAATAGAGACAGTAGATCTAGCTGGTCTGTCATAATATAATAGAGACAGTAGATCTAGCTGGTCTGTCATAATATAATAGAGACAGTAGATCTAGCTGGTCTGTCATAGTACAATAGAGTCAGTAGATCTAGCTGGTCTGTCATAATATAATAGAGACATAGAGACAGTAGATCTAGCTGGTCTGTCAATATATAATGAGACAGTAGATCTAGCTGGTCTGTCATAATATAATAGAGACAGTAGATCTAGCTGGTCTGTCATAATATAATAGAGACAGTAGATCTAGCTGGTCTGTCATAATATAATAGAAAGTAGATCTAGCTGGTCTGTCAAAATATGATAGAGACACAGAGACAGTAGATCTAGCTGGTCTGTCATAATATAATAGAGACAGTAGATCTAGCTGGTCTGTCATATTATAATAGAGAAAGTAGATCTAGCTGGTCTGTCATAATATGATAGAGACACAGCGACAGTAGATCTAGCTGGTCTGTCATAATATAATAGAGACAGTAGATCTAGCTGGTCTGTCATAATATAATAGAGACAGTAGATCTAGCTGGTCTGTCATATTAAAATAGAGACAATAGATCTAGCTGGTCTGTCATAATAAAATAGAGACAGTATATCTTTCTGGTCTGTCATAATATAATAGAGACAGTAGATCTAGCTGGTCTGTCATATTATAATTGAGGCAGTAGATCTAGCTGGTCTGTCATAATATAATAGAGACAGTAGATGGTAGCTGGTCTGTCAAAATATAATAGAGACAGTAGATCAAGCTGGTCTGTCATAATATAACAGAGACAGTAGATCTAGCTGGTCTGTCATAATATAATAGAGACATTATATCTACCTGGTCTGTCATAATATAATAGAGACAGTGGATCTAGCTGGTCTGTCATAATATAATAGAGACAGTAGATCTAGCTGGTCTGTCATATTATAATATAGGCAGTAGATCTAGCTGGTCTGTCATAATAAAATAGAGACCGTAGATCTAGCTGGTCTGTTATAATATAATAGAGACCGTAGATCTGGCTGGTCTGTCATAATATAATAGAGACATAGCGACAGTAGATCTAGCTGGTCTGTCAATATATAATAGAGACAGTAGATCTAGCTGGTCTGTCATACTATAATAGAGACAGTAGATCTAGCTGGTCTCTGCCATATTATAATAGAGACAGTAGATCTAGCTGGTCTGTCATTTTATAATCGAGACAGTAGATCTAGCTGGTCTGTCATAATATAATAGAGAAAGTAGATCTAGCTGGTCTGTCATAATATGATAGAGACACAGAGACAGTAGATCTAGCTGGTCTGTCATAATATAATAGAGACAGTAGATCTAGCTGGTCTGTCATAATATAATAGAGACAGTATATCTACTTGGTCTGCATTAATATAACAGAGACAGTAGATCTAGCTGGTCTGTCATAATATAATAGAGACAGTAGATCTAGCTGGTCTGTCATAATATAATAGAGACAGTAGATCTAGCTGGTCTGTCATAATATAATAGAGACAGTATATCTACCTGGTCTGTCATATTATAATAAAGGCAGTAGATCTAGCTGGTCTGTCATAATAAAATAGAGACAGTAGATCTAGCTGGTCTGTCATAATATAATAGAGACAGTAGATCTAGCTGGTCTGTCATTATATAATAGAGACAGTAGATCTAGCTGGTCTGTCATAATATAATAGAGACAGTAGATCTAGCTGGTCTGTCATAATATAATAGAGACAGGAGATCTAGCTGGTCTGTCATAATATAATAGAGACAGTATATCTACCTGGTCTGTCATATTATAATAAAGGCAGTAGATCTCGCTGGTCTGTCATAATAAAATAGAGACAGTAGATCTAGCTGGTCTGTCATAATATAATAGAGACAGTAGATCTAGCTGGTCTGTCATAATATAACAGACATTATATCTACCTGGTCTGTCATAATATAATAGAGACAGTGGATCTAGCTGGTCTGTCATAATATAATAATAGAGACAGTAGATCTAGCTGGTCTGTCAAAATATAATAGAGACAGTAGATCTAGCTGGTCTGTCATAGTACAATAGAGTCAGTAGATCTAGCTGGTCTGTCATAATATAATAGAGACATAGAGACAGTAGATCTAGCTGGTCTTTCAAATATATAATAGAGATAGTAGATCTATCTGGTCTGTCATACTATAATAGAGACAGTAGATCTGGCTGGTCTGCCATATTATAATAGAGACAGTAGATCTAGCTGGTCTGTCATTTTATAATCGAGACAGTAGATCTAGCTGGTCTGTCATAATATAATAGAAAGTAGATCTAGCTGGTCTGTCATAATATGATAGAGACACAGAGACAGTAGATCTAGCTGGTCTGTCATAATATGATAGAGACACAGAGACAGTAGATCTAGCTGGTCTGTCATAATATAATAGAGACAGTAGATCTAGCTGGTCTGTCATATTATAATAGAGAAAGTAGATCTAGCTGGTCTGTCATAATATGATAGAGACAGAGCGACAGTAGATCTAGCTGGTCTGTCATAATATAATAGAGACAGTAGATCTAGCTGGTCTGTCATATTATAATTGAGACAGTAGATCTAGCTGGTCTGTCATAATATAATAGAGACAGTAGATCTAGCTGGTCTGTCATAATATAATAGAGACAGTAGATCTAGCTGGTCTGTCAAATTAGATTAGAGACAGTAGATCTAGCTGGTCTGTCATAATATAATAGAGACATTATATCTACCTGGTCTGTCATAATATAATAGAGACAGTGGATCTAGCTGGTCTGTCATAATATAATAGAGACAGTAGATCTAGCTGGTCTGTCAAAATATAATAGAGACAGTAGATCTAGCTGGTCTGTCATAGTACAATAGAGTCAATAGATCTAGCTGGTCTGTCATAATATAATAGAGACATAGAGACAGTAGATCTAGCTGGTCTGTCAATATATAATAGAGACAGTAGATCTAGCTGGTCTGTCATACTATAATAGACACAGTAGATCTAGCTGGTCTGCCTTATTATAATAGAGACAGTAGATCTAGCTGGTCTGTCATTTTATAATCGAGACAGTAGATCTAGCTGGTCTGTCATAATATAATAGAGAAAGTAGATCTAGCTGGTCTGTCATAATATGATAGAGACACAGAGACAGTAGATCTAGCTGGTCTGTCAAAATATAATAGAGACAGTAGATCTAGCTGGTCTGTCATAGTACAATAGAGTCAATAGATCTAGCTGGTCTGTCATAATATAATAGAAACATAGAGACAGTAGATCTAGCTGGTCTGTCAATATATAATAGAGACAGTAGATCTAGCTGGTCTGTCATACTATAATAGACACAGTAGATCTGGCTGGTCTGCCTTATTATAATAGAGACAGTAGATCTAGCTGGTCTGTCATTTTATAATCGAGACAGTAGATCTAGCTGGTCTGTCATAATATAATAGAGAAAGTAGATCTAGCTGGTCTGTCATAATATGATAGAGACACAGAGACAGTAGATCTGGCTGGTCTGTCATATTATAATAGAGAAAGTAGATCTAGCTGGTCTGTCATAATATGATAGAGACACAGTGACAGTAGATCTAGCTGGTCTGTCATAATATAATAGAGAGACAGTAGATCTAGCTGGTCTGTCATAATATAATAGAGACAGTAGATCTAGCTGGTCTGTCATAATATAATAGAGACAGTAGATCTAGCTGGTCTGTCATAATATAATAGAGACAGTATATCTACCTTGTCTGTCATAATATAACAGAGACAGTAGATCTAGCTGGTCTGTCATAATAAAATAGAGACAGTAGATCTAGCTGGTCTGTCATAATATAATAGAGACAGTAGATCTAGCTGGTCTGTCATAATATAATAGAGACAGTATATCTACCTGGTCTGTCATAATATAATAGAGACAGTGGATCTAGCTGGTCTGTCATAATATAATAGAGACAGTGGATCTAGCTGGTCTGTTATAATATAATAGCGACAGTAGATCTAGCTGGTCTGTCAAAATATAATAGAGACAGTAGATCTAGCTGGTCTGTCATAGTACAATAGTGTCAGTAGATCTAGCTGGTCTGTCATAATATAATAGAGACATAGAGACAGTAGATCTAGCTGGTCTGTCATAATATAATAGAGACAGTAGATCTAGCTGGTCTGTCAATATATAATAGAGACAGTAGATCTAGCTAGTCTGTCATATAACAATAGAGACGGTAGAGCTAGCTGGTCTGCCATATTATAATAGAGACAGTAGATCTAGCTGGTCTATCATAAAAGATTAGAGACAGTAGATCTAGCTGGTCTGTCATATTATAATTGAGACAGTAGATCTAGCTGGTCTGTCATAATATAATAGAGACAGTAGATCTAGCTGGTCTATCATTATATAATAGAGACAGTAGATCTAGCTGGTCTGTCATAATATAATAGAGACAGGAGATCTAGCTGGTCTGTCATAATATAATAGAGACAGGAGATCTAGCTGGTCTGTCATAATATAATAGAGACAGTAGATCTAGCTGGTCTATCATAATATAATAGCGAAAGTAGATCTAGCTGGTCTTTCATAATAAAATAGAGACAGTATATCTTTCTGGTCTGTCATAATATAATAGAGACAGTAGATCTAGCTGGTCTGTCATATTATAATTGAGGCAGTAGATCTAGCTGGTCTGTCATAATATAATAGAGACAGTAGATGTAGCTGGTCTGTCAAAATATAATAGAGACAGTAGATCAAGCTGGTCTGTCATAATATAACAGAGACAGTAGATCTAGCTGGTCTGTCAAATTAGAATAGAGACAGTAGATCTAGCTGGTCTGTCATAATATAATAGAGACATTATATCTACCTGGTCTGTCATAATATAATAGAGACAGTGGATCTAGCTGGTCTGTCATAATATAATAGAGACAGTAGATCTAGCTGGTCTGTCAAAATATAATAGAGACAGTAGATCTAGCTGGTCTGTCATATTATAATAGAGGCAGTAGATCTAGCTGGTCTGTCATAATAAAATAGAGACAGTAGATCTAGCTGGTCTGTTATAATATAATAGAGACAGTAGATCTAGCTGGTCTGTCATAATATAATAGAGACATAGAGACAGTAGATCTAGCTGGTCTGTCAATATAATAGAGACAGTAGATCTAGCTGGTCTGTCATATTATAATAGAGACAGTAGAGCTAGCTGGTCTGCCATATTATAATAGAGACAGTAGATCTAGCTGGTCTGTCATTTTATAATCGAGACAGTAGATCTAGCTGGTCTGTCATAATATAATAGAAAGTAGATCTAGCTGGTCTGTCATAATATGATAGAGACACAGAGACAGTAGATCTAGCTGGTCTGTCATAACATAATAGAGACAGTAGATCTAGCTGGTCTGTCATATTATAATAGAGAAAGTAGATCTAGCTGGTCTGTCATAATATGATAGAGACAGAGCGACAGTAGATCTAGCTGGTCTGTCATAATATAATAGAGACAGTAGATCTAGCTGGTCTGTCATAATATAATAGAGACAGTAGATCTAGCTGGTCTGTCATAATATAATAGAGACAGTAGATCTAGCTGGTCTGTCATAATATAATAGAGACAGTATATCTACTTGGTCTGCATTAATATAACAGAGACAGTAGATCTAGCTGGTCTGTCATAATATAATAGAGACAGTAGATCTAGCTGGTCTGTCATAATATAATAGAGACAGTAGATCTTTTCTGGTCTGTCATAATATAATAGAGACAGTAGATCTAGCTGGTCTGTCATATTATAATAAAGGCAGTAGATCTAGCTGGTCTGTCATAATAAAATAGAGACAGTAGATCTAGCTGGTCTGTCATAATATAATAGAGACAGTAGATCTACCTGGTCTGTCATTATATAATAGAGACAGTAGATCTACTGGTCTGTCATATTATAATAAAGGCAGTAGATCTCGCTGGTCTGTCATAATAAAATAGAGACAGTAGATCTAGCTGGTCTGTCATAATATAATAGAGACAGTAGATCTAGCTGGTCTGTCATAATATAATAGAGACATTATATCTACCAGGTCTGTCATAATATAATAGAGACAGTGGATCTAGCTGGTCTGTCATAATATAATAGAGACAGTAGATCTAGCTGGTCTGTCAAAATATAATAGAGACAGTAGATCTAGCTGGTCTGTCATAGTACAATAGAGTCAGTAGATCTAGCTGGTCTGTCATAATATAATAGAGAGACAGTAGATCTAGCTGGTCTTTCAATATATAATAGAGATAGTAGATCTAGCTGGTCTGTCATACTATAATAGAGACAGTAGATCTAGCTGGTCTGCCATAATATAATAGAGACAGTAGATCTAGCTGGTCTGTCATAATATAATAGAGACAGTAGATCTAGCTGGTCTGTCATATTATAAAAGAGACAGTAGATCTAGCTGGTCTGTCATAGTATGATAGAGACACAGAGACAGTAGATCTAGCTGGTCTGTCATAATATAATAGAGACAGTAGATCGAGCTGGTCTGTCATAGTATGATAGAGACACAGAGACAGTAGATCTAGCTGGTCTGTCATAATATAATAGAGACAGTAGATCTAGCTGGTCTGTCATATTATAATAGAGACAGTAGATCTAGCTGGTCTGTCATAATATAATAGAGACAGTAGATCTAGCTGGTCTGTCATAATATAATAGAGACAGTAGATCTAGCTGGTCTGTCATATTATAATAGAGTCAGTAGATCTAGCTGGTCTGTTATAATATAACAGAGACAGTAGATCTAGCTGGTCTGTCAAATTAGAATAAAGACAGTAGATCTAGCTGGTCTGTCATAATATAATAGAGACATTATATCTACCTGTTCTGTCATAATATAATAGAGACAGTGGATCTAGCTGGTCTGTCATAATATAATAGAGACAGTATATCTACCTGGTCTGTCAAAATATAATAGAGACAGTAGATCTAGCTGGTCTGTCATAGTACAATAGAGTCAGTAGATCTAGCTGGTCTGTCATAATATAATAGAGACATAGAGACAGTAGATCTAGCTGGTCTGTCAATATATAATAGAGACCGTAGATCTGGCTGGTCTGTCATACTATAATAGACACAGTAGATCTAGCTGGTCTGCCTTATTATAATAGAGACAGTAGATCTAGCTGGTCTGTCATTTTATAATCGAGACAGTAGATCTAGCTGGTCTGTCATAATATAATAGAGAAAGTAGATCTAGCTGGTCTGTCATAATATGATAGAGACACAGAGACAGTAGATCTAGCTGGTCTGTCAAAATATAATAGAGACAGTAGATCTAGCTGGTCTGTCATAGTACAATAGAGTCAATAGATCTAGCTGGTCTGTCATAATATAATAGAGACATAGAGACAGTAGATCTAGCTGGTCTGTCAATATATAATAGAGACAGTAGATCTAGCTGGTCTGTCATACTATAATAGACACAGTAGATCTAGCTGGTCTGCCTTATTATAATAGAGACAGTAGATCTAAGCTGGTCTATCATTTATAATCGAGACAGTAGATCTAGCTGGTCTGTCATAATATAATAGAGAAAGTAGATCTAGCTGGTCTGTCATAATATGATAGAGACACAGAGACAGTAGATCTAGCTGGTCTGTCATAATATAATAGAGACAGTAGATCTAGCTGGTCTGTCATATTATAATAGAGAAAGTAGATCTAGCTGGTCTGTCATAATATGATAGAGACAGTGACAGTAGATCTAGCTGGTCTGTCATAATATAATAATGACAGTAGATCTAGCTGGTCTGTCATAATATAATAGAGACAGTAGATCTAGCTGGTCTGTCATAATATAATAGAGACAGTAGATCTAGCTGGTCTGTCATAATATAATAGAGACAGTAGATCTAGCTGGTCTGTCATAATATAATAGAGACAGTAGATCTAGCTGGTCTGTCATAGTACAATAGAGTCAGTAGATCTAGCTGGTCTGTCATAATATAATAGAGACATAGAGACAGTAGATCTAGCTGGTCTGTCAAAATATAATCGAGACAGTAGATCTAGCTGGTCTGTCATAATATAATAGAGACAGTAGATCTAGCTGGTCTGTCATAATATAATAGAGACAGTAGATCTAGCTGGTCTGTCATAATATAATAGAGAAAGTAGATCTAGCTGGTCTGTCGCAATATGATAGAGACACAGAGACAGTAGATCTAGCTGGTCTGTCATAATATAATAGAGACAGTAGATCTAGCTGGTCTGTCATATTATAATAGAGAAAGTAGATCTAGCTGGTCTGTCATAATATGATAGAGACACAGCGACAGTAGATCTAGCTGGTCTGTCATAATATAATAGAGACAGTAGATCTAGCTGGTCTTTCATAATATAATAGAGACAGCAGATCTAGCTGGTCTGTCATATTAAAATAGAGACAATAGATCTAGCTGGTCTGTCATAATAAAATAGACAGTATATCTTTCTGGTCTGTCATAATATAATAGAGACAGTAGATCTAGCTGGTCTGTCATATTATAATTGAGGCAGTAGATCTAGCTGGTCTGTCATAATATAATAGAGACAGTAGATGGTAGCTGGTCTGTCAAAATATAATAGAGACAGTAGATCAAGCTGGTCTGTCATAATATAACAGAGACAGTAGATCTAGCTGGTCTGTCATAATATAATAGAGACATTATATCTACCTGGTCTGTCATAATATAATAGAGACAGTGGATCTAGCTGGTCTGTCATAATATAATGTGAGACAGTAGATCTAGCTGGTCTGTCAAAATATAATAGAGACAGTAGATCTCAGCTGGTCTGTCATATTATAATAGAGACATAGCGACAGTAGATCTAGCTGGTCTGTCAATATATAATAGAGACAGTAGATCTAGCCGTGGTCTGTCATACTATAATAGAGACAGTAGATCTAGCTGGTCTGCCATATTATAATAGAGACAGTAGATCTAGCTGGTCTGTCATTTTATAATCGAGACAGTAGATCTAGCTGGTCTGTCATAATATAATAGAGAAAGTAGATCTAGCTGGTCTGTCATAATATGATAGAGACACAGAGACAGTAGATCTAGCTGGTCTATCATAATATAATAGAGACAGTAGATCTAGCTGGTCTGTCATATTATAATAGAGAAAGTAGATCTAGCTGGTCTGTCATAATATGATAGAGACAGAGCGACAGCAGATCTAACTGGTCTGTCATAATATAATAGAGACAGTAGATCTAGCTGGTCTGTCATAATATAAATAGAGACAGTAGATCTAGCTGGTCTGTCATAATATAATAGAGACAGTAGATCTAGCTGGTCTGTCATAATATAATAGAGACAGTATATCTACTTGGTCTGCATTAATATAACGAGACAGTAGATCTAGCTGGTCTGTCATAATATAATAGAGACAGTAGATCTAGCTGGTCTGTCATAATATAATAGAGACAGTAGATCTAGCTGGTCTGTCATAATATAATAGAGACAGTATATCTACCTGGTCTGTCATATTATAATAAAGGCAGTAGATCTAGCTGGTCTGTCATAATAAAATAGAGACAGTAGATCTAGCTGGTCTGTCATAATATAATAGAGACAGTAGATCTAGCTGGTCTGTCATTATATAATAGAGACAGTAGATCTAGCTGGTCTGTCATAATATAATAGAGACAGTAGATCTAGCTGGTCTGTCATAATATAATAGAGACAGGAGATCTAGCTGGTCTGTCATAATATAATAGAGACAGTATATCTACCTGGTCTGTCATATTATAATAAAGGCAGTAGATCTCGCTGGTCTGTCATAATAAAATAGAGACAGTAGATCTAGCTGGTCTGTCATAATATAATAGAGACAGTAGATCTAGCTGGTCTGTCATAATATAATAGAGACATTATATCTACCTGGTCTGTCATAATATAATAGAGACAGTGGATCTAGCTGGTCTGTCATAATATAATAGAGACAGTAGATCTAGCTGGTCTGTCAAAATATAATAGAGACAGTAGATCTAGCTGGTCTGTCATAGTACAATAGAGTCAGTAGATCTAGCTGGTCTGTCATAATATAATAGAGACATAGAGACAGTAGATCTAGCTGGTCTTTCAATATATAATAGAGATAGTAGATCTAGCTGGTCTGTCATACTATAATAGAGACAGTAGATCTAGCTGGTCTGCCATATTATAATAGAGACAGTAGATCTAGCTGGTCTGTCATTTTATAATCGAGACAGTAGATCTAGCTGGTCTGTCATATTATAATAGAGAAAGTAGATCTAGCTGGTCTGTCATAATATGATAGAGACACAGAGACAGTAGATCTAGCTGGTCTGTCATAATATGATAGAGACACAGAGACAGTAGATCTAGCTGGTCTGTCATAATATAATAGAGACAGTAGATCTAGCTGGTCTGTCATAATATAATTGAGAAAGTAGATCTAGCTGGTCTGTCATAATATGATAGAGACATAGCGACAGTAGATCTAGCTGGTCTGTCATAATATAATAGAGACAGTAGATCTAGCTGGTCTGTCATATTATAATTGAGACAGTAGATCTAGCTGGTCTGTCATAATATAATAGAGACAGTAGATCTAGCTGGTCTGTCATAATATAATAGAGACAGTAGATCTAGCTGGTCTGTCAAATTAGATTAGAGACAGTAGATCTAGCTGGTCTGTCATAATATAATAGAGACATTATATCTACCTGGTCTGTCATAATATAATAGAGACAGTGGATCTAGCTGGTCTGTCATAATATAATAGAGACAGTAGATCTAGCTGGTCTGTCAAAATATAATAGAGACAGTAGATCTAGCTGGTCTGTCATAGTACAATAGAGTCAATAGATCTAGCTGGCTGGTCTGTCATAATATAATAGAGACATAGAGACAGTAGATCTAGCTGGTCTGTCAATATATAATAGAGACAGTAGATCTAGCTGGTCTGTCATACTATAATAGACACAGTAGATCTAGCTGGTCTGCCTTATTATAATAGAGACAGTAGATCTAGCTGGTCTGTCATTTATAATCGAGACAGTAGATCTAGCTGGTCTGTCATAATATAATAGAGAAAGTAGATCTAGCTGGTCTGTCATAATATGATAGAGACACAGAGACAGTAGATCTAGCTGGTCTGTCAAAATATAATAGAGACAGTAGATCTAGCTGGTCTGTCATAGTACAACAGAGTCAATAGATCTAGCTAGTCTGTCATAATATAATAGAAACATAGAGACAGTAGATCTAGCTGGTCTGTCAATATAATAGAGACAGTAGATCTAGCTGGTCTGTCATACTATAATAGACACAGTAGATCTAGCTGGTCTGCCTTATTATAATAGAGACAGTAGATCTAGCTGGTCTGTCATTTTATAATCGAGACAGTAGATCTAGCTGGTCTGTCATAATATAATGAGAAAGTAGATCTAGCTGGTCTGTCATAATGATAGAGACACAGAGACAGTAGATCTAGCTGGTCTGTCATATTATAATAGAGAAAGTAGATCTAGCTGGTCTGTCATAATATGATAGAGACACAGTGACAGTAGATCTAGCTGGTCTGTCATAATATAACAGAGTACAAAGTAGATCTAGCTGGTTCTGTCATAATATAATAGAGACAGTAGATCTAGCTGGTCTGTCATAATATAATAGAGAGACAGTAGATCTAGCTGGTCTGTCATAATATAAATAGAGACAGTGGATCTAGCTGGTCTGTCATAATATAATAGAGAAAGTATATCTAGCTGGTCTGTCAAAATATAATAGAGACAGTAGATCTAGCTGGTCTGTCATAGTACAACAGAGCAGTAGATCTAGCTGGTCTGTCATAAGTAATATAATAGAGACATAGAGACAGTAGATCTAGCTGGTCTGTCAATATATAATTGAGACAGTAGATCTAGCTGGTCTGTCATAATATAATAGAGACAGTAGATCTAGCTGGTCTGTCATAATATAATAGAGACAGTAGATCTAGCTGGTCTGTCATAATATAATAGAGACAGTAGATCTAGCTGGTCTGTCATAATATAATAGAGACAGAGACAGTAGATCTAGCTGGTCTGTCATAATATAATAGAGACAGTAGATCTAGCTGGTCTGTCATAATATAATAGAGACAGTAGATCTAGCTGGTCTGTCATAATATAATAGAGACAGTAGATCTAGCTGGTCTGTCATAATATAATAGAGACAGTAGATCTAGCTGGTCTGTCATAATATAATAGAGACAGTAGATCTAGCTGGTCTGTCATAATATAATAGAGACAGTAGATCTAGCTGGTCTGTCATAATATAATAGAGACAGTAGATCTAGCTGGTCTGTCATAATATAATAGAGACAGTAGATCTAGCTGGTCTGTCATATTATAATAGAGACAGTAGATCTAGCTGGTCTGTCATAATATAATAGAGACAGTAGATCTAGCTGGTCTGTCATAAATATAATAGAGACAGTAGATCTAGCTGGTCTGTCATAATATAATAGAGACAGTAGATCTAGCTGGTCTGTCATAATATAATAGAGACAGTAGATCTAGCTGGTCTGTCATAATATAATAGAGACAGTAGATCTAGCTGGTCTGTCATAATATAATAGAGACAGTAGATCTAGCTGGTCTGTCATAATATAATAGAGACAGTAGATCTAGCTGGTCTGTCAAAATATAATAGAGACAGTAGATCTAGCTGGTCTGTCATAATATAATAGAGACAGTAGATCTAGCTGGTCTGTCATAATATAATAGAGACAGTAGATCTAGCTGGTCTGTCATAATATAATAGAGACAGTAGATCTAGCTGGTCTGTCATATTATAATAGAGACAGTAGATCTAGCTGGTCTGTCATAATATAATAGAGACAGTAGATCTAGCTGGTCTGTCATAATATAATAGAGACAGTAGATCTAGCTGGTCTGTCATAATATAATAGAGACAGTAGATCTAGCTGGTCTGTCATATTATAATAGAGACAGTATATCTAGCTGATCAGTCATAATATAATAGAGACAGTAGATCTAGCTGGTCTGTCATAATATAATAGAGACAGTAAATCTAGCTGGTCTGTCAAAATATAATACAGACAGTAGATCTAGCTGGTCTGTCATAATATGATAGAGACAGTAGATCTAGCTGGTCTGTCATAATATAATAGAGACAGTAGATCTAGCTGGTCTGTCATAATATAATAGAGACAGTAGATCTAGCTGGTCTGTCATAATATAATAGAGACAGTAGATCTAGCTGGTCTGTCATAATATAATAGAGACAGTAGATCTAGCTGGTCTGTCATAATATAATAGAGACAGTAGATCTAGCTGGTCTGTCATAATATAATAGAGACAGTAGATCTAGCTGGTCTGTCATAATATAATAGAGACAGTAGATCTAGCTGGTCTGTCATAATATAATAGAGACAGTAGATCTAGCTGGTCTGTCATAATATAATAGAGACAGTAGATCTAGCTGGTCTGTCATAATATAATAGAGACAGTATATCTAGCTGGTCTGTCATATTATAATAGAGACAGTAGATCTAGCTGGTCTGTCATAATATAATAGAGACAGTAGATCTAGCTGGTCTGTCATAATATAATAGAGACAGTAGATCTAGCTGGTCTGTCATTATATAATAGAGACAGTAGATCTAGCTGGTCTGTCATAATATAATAGAGACATTAGATCTAGCTGGTCTGTCATAATATAATAGAGACAGTAGATCTAGCTGGTCTGTCATAATATAATAGAGACAGTATATCTACCTGGTCTGTCATATTATAATAGAGACAGTAGATCTAGCTGGTCTGTCATAATATAATAGAGACAGTAGATCTAGCTGGTCTGTCATAATATAATAGAGACAGTAGATCTAGCTGGTCTGTCATAATATAATAGAGACAGTATATCTACCTGGTCTGTCATAATATAATAGAGACAGTGGATCTAGCTGGTCTGTCATAATATAATAGAGACAGTAGATCTAGCTGGTCTGTCATAATATAATAGAGACAGTAGATCTAGCTGGTCTGTCATAGTACAATAGAGACAGTAGATCTAGCTGGTCTGTCATAATATAATAGAGACATAGAGACAGTAGATCTAGCTGGTCTGTCATAATATAATAGAGACAGTAGATCTAGCTGGTCTGTCATAATATAATAGAGACAGTAGATCTAGCTGGTCTGTCATAATATAATAGAGACAGTAGATCTAGCTGGTCTGTCATATTATAATCGAGACAGTAGATCTAGCTGGTCTGTCATAATATAATAGAGACAGTAGATCTAGCTGGTCTGTCATAATATGATAGAGACACAGAGACAGTAGATCTAGCTGGTCTGTCATAATATAATAGAGACAGTAGATCTAGCTGGTCTGTCATAATATAATAGCAGAGACAGTAGATCTAGCTGGTCTGTCATAATATAATAGAGACAGTAGATCTAGCTGGTCTGTCATAATATAATAGAGACAGTAGATCTAGCTGGTCTGTCATAATATAATAGAGACAGTAGATCTAGCTGGTCTGTCATAATATAATAGAGACAGTAGATCTAGCTGGTCTGTCATAATATAATAGAGACAGTAGATCTAGCTGGTCTGTCATAATATAATAGAGACAGTAGATCTAGCTGGTCTGTCATAATATAATAGAGACAGTAGATCTAGCTGGTCTGTCATAATATAATAGAGACAGTAGATCTAGCTGGTCTGTCATAATATAATAGAGACAGTAGATCTACCTGGTCTGTCATAATATAATAGAGACAGTAGATCTAGCTGGTCTGTCATAATATAATAGAGACAGTAGATCTAGCTGGTCTGTCATAAATATAATAGAGACAGTAGATCTAGCTGGTCTGTCATAATATAATAGAGACAGTAGATCTAGCTG
>NW_024608336.1:7500-58356 GCF_018296145.1 Oncorhynchus tshawytscha | reverse complement strand
GACGTTAGGAGAGACTACTCTAGAGACCAACTCTCAGGACGTTAGGAGACTACTCCAGAGATCAACTCTCAGGACGTTAGGAGAGACTACTCTAGAGACCAACTCTCAGGACGTTAGGAGAGACTACTCTAGAGATCAACTCTCAGGACGTTAGGAGAGACTACTCTAGAGATCAACTCTCAGGACGTTAGGAAGAGACTACTCTAGAGACCAACTCTCAGGACGTTAGGAGAGACTACTCTAGAGATCAACTCTCAGGACGTTAGGAGAGACTACTCTAGAGATCAACTCTCAGGACGTTAGGAGAGACTACTCTAGAGATCAACTCTCAGGACGTTAGGAGAGACTACTCTAGAGATCAACTCTCAGGACGTTAGGAGAGACTACTCTAGAGACCAACTCTCAGGGCGTTAGGAGAGACTACTCTAGAGATCAACTCTCAGGACGTTAGGAGAGACTACTCCAGAGACCAACTCTCAGGACGTTAGGAGAGACTACTCTAGAGACCAACTCTCAGGACGTTAGGAGAGACTACTCTAGAGACCAACTCTCAGGACGTTAGGAGAGACTACTCTAGAGACCAACTCTCAGGACGTTAGGAGAGACTACTCTAGAGATCAACTCTCAGGACGTTAGGAGAGACTACTCTAGAGACCAACTCTCAGGACGTTAGGAGAGACTACTCTAGAGACCAACTCTCAGGACGTTAGGAGAGACTACTCTAGAGATCAACTCTCAGGACGTTAGGAGAGACTCTCTAGAGACCAACTCTCAGGACGTTAGGAGAGACTACTCTAGAGACCAACTCTCAGGACGTTAGGAGAGACTACTCTAGAGACCAACTCTCAGGACGTTAGGAGAGACTACTCTAGAGACCAACTCTCAGGACGTTAGGAGAGACTACTCTAGAGATTAACTCTCAGGACGTTAGGAGAGACTACTCTAGAGATTAACTCTCAGGACGTTAGGAGAGACTACTCTGAGACCAACTCTCAGGACGTTAGGAGAGACTACTCTAGAGATCAACTCTCAGGACATTAGGAGAGACTACTCTAGAGACCAACTCTCAGGGCGTTAGGAGAGACTCTCCAGAGATCAACTCTCAGGACGTTAGGAGAGACTCTCTAGAGATCAACTCTCAGGACGTTAGGAGAGACTACTCTAGAGACCAACTCTCAGGACGTTAGGAGAGACTACTCTAGAGACCAACTCTCAGGACGTTAGGAGAGACTCTCCAGAGATTAACTCTCAGGACGTTAGGAGAGACTACTCTAGAGACCAACTCTCAGGACGTTAGGAGAGACTACTCTAGAGATCAACTCTCAGGACGTTAGGAGAGACTCTCCAGAGATCAACTCTCAGGACGTTAGGAGAGACTACTCTAGAGACCAACTCTCAGGATGTTAGGAGAGACTACTCTAGAGATCAACTCTCAGGACATTAGGAGAGACCACTTTAGAGATCAACTCTCAGGAGTTAGGAGAGACTACTCTAGAGATCAACTCTCAGGACATTAGGAGAGACTACTCTAGAGATCAACTCTCAGGACATTAGGAGAGACTACTCTAGAGATCAACTCTCAGGACATTAGGAGAGACTACTCTAGAGATCAACTCTCAGGACGTTAGGAGAGACTACTCTAGAGACCAACTCTCAGGACGTTAGGAGAGACTACTCTAGAGATCAACTCTCAGGACGTTAGGAGAGACTACTCTAGAGACCAACTCTCAGGACGTTAGGAGAGACTACTCTAGAGATCAACTCTCAGGACGTTAGGAGAGACTACTCTAGAGATCAACTCTCAGGACGTTAGGAGAGACTACTCTAGAGATCAACTCTCAGGACGTTAGGAGAGACTACTCTAGAGATCAACTCTCAGGACGTTAGGAGAGACTACTCTAGAGACCAACTCTCAGGACGTTAGGAGAGACTCTCTAGAGATCAACTCTCAGGACGTTAGGAGAGACTACTCTAGAGACCAACTCTCAGGGCGTTAGGAGAGACTACTCTAGAGATCAACTCTCAGGACGTTAGGAGAGACTCTCCAGAGACCAACTCTCAGGGCGTTAGGAGAGACTACTCTAGAGACCAACTCTCAGGACGTTAGGAGAGACTACTCTAGAGATCAACTCTCAGGACGTTAGGAGAGACTACTCTAGAGACCAACTCTCAGGACGTTAGGAGAGACTACTCTAGAGATCAACTCTCAGGACGTTAGGAGAGACTACTCTAGAGACCAACTCTCAGGACGTTAGGAGAGACTACTCTAGAGATCAACTCTCAGGACGTTAGGAGAGACTACTCTAGAGACAACTCTCAGGACGTTAGGAGAGACTACTCTAGAGATTAACTCTCAGGACGTTAGGAGAGACTACTCTAGAGACCAACTCTCAGGACGTTAGGAGAGACTACTCTAGAGATCAACTCTCAGGACGTTAGGAGAGACTACTCTAGAGACCAACTCTCAGGACGTTAGGAGAGACTACTCTAGAGATCAACTCTCAGGGCGTTAGGAGAGACTACTCTAGAGACCAACTCTCAGGACGTTAGGAGAGACTACTCTAGAGACCAACTCTCAGGACGTTAGGAGAGACTACTCTAGAGATCAACTCTCAGGACGTTAGGAGAGACTACTCTAGAGACCAACTCTCAGGACGTTAGGAGAGACTACTCTAGAGATCAACTCTCAGGACGTTAGGAGAGACTACTCTAGAGACCAACTCTCAGGACGTTAGGAGAGACTACTCTAGAGATCAACTCTCAGGACGTTAGGAGAGACTCTCTAGAGACCAACTCTCAGGACGTTAGGAGAGACTACTCTAGAGACCAACTCTCAGGACGTTAGGAGAGACTACTCTAGAGACCAACTCTCAGGACGTTAGGAGAGACTACTCTAGAGACCAACTCTCAGGACGTTAGGAGAGACTACTCTAGAGATCAACTCTCAGGACGTTAGGAGAGACTACTCTAGAGACCAACTCTCAGGACGTTAGGAGAGACTACTCTAGAGACCAACTCTCAGGACGTTAGGAGAGACTACTCTAGAGATCAACTCTCAGGACGTTAGGAGAGACTACTCTAGAGATCAACTCTCAGGACGTTAGGAGAGACTACTCTAGAGATCAACTCTCAGGACGTTAGGAGAGACTACTCTAGAGATCAACTCTCAGGACGTTAGGAGAGACTACTCTAGAGACCAACTCTCAGGACGTTAGGAGAGACTACTCTAGAGATCAACTCTCAGGACGTTAGGAGAGACTACTCTAGAGACCAACTCTCAGGACGTTAGGAGAGACTACTCTAGAGATCAACTCTCAGGACGTTAGGAGAGACTACTCTAGAGACCAACTCTCAGGACGTTAGGAGAGACTACTCTAGAGACCAACTCTCAGGACGTTAGGAGAGACTACTCTAGAGATCAACTCTCAGGACGTTAGGAGAGACTACTCTAGAGACCAACTCTCAGGACGTTAGGAGAGACTACTCTAGAGATCAACTCTCAGGACGTTAGGAGAGAGCTCTCTAGAGACTACTCTAGAGACCAACTCTCAGGACGTTAGGAGAGACTACTCTAGAGATCAACTCTCAGGACGTTAGGAGAGACTACTCTAGAGACCAACTCTCAGGACGTTAGGAGAGACTACTCTAGAGATCAACTCTCAGGACGTTAGGAGAGACTACTCTAGAGACCAACTCTCAGGACGTTAGGAGAGACTACTCTAGAGACCAACTCTCAGGACGTTAGGAGAGACTACTCTAGAGACGTCTCAGGACGTTAGAGAGACTACTCTAGAGACCAACTCTCAGGACGTTAGGAGAGACTACTCTAGAGATTAACTCTCAGGACGTTAGGAGAGACTACTCTAGAGACCAACTCTCAGGACGTTAGGAGAGACTACTCTAGAGATCAACTCTCAGGACGTTAGGAGAGACTACTCTAGAGACCAACTCTCAGGACGTTAGGAGAGACTACTCTAGAGATCCAACTCTCAGGACGTTAGGAGAGACTACTCTAGAGACCAACTCTCAGGACGTTAGGAGAGACTACTCTAGAGATCAACTCTCAGGACGTTAGGAGAGACTACTCTAGAGACCAACTCTCAGGACGTTAGGAGAGACTACTCTAGAGATCAACTCTCAGGACGTTAGGAGAGACTACTCCAGAGACCAACTCTCAGGACGTTAGGAGAGACTACTCTAGAGATCAACTCTCAGGAGTTAGGAGAGACTACTCTAGAGACCAACTCTCAGGACGTTAGGAGAGACTACTCTAGAGACCAACTCTCAGGACGTTAGGAGAGACTACTCTAGAGACCAACTCTCAGGACGTTAGGAGAGACTACTCTAGAGATCAACTCTCAGGACGTTAGGAGAGACTCTCCAGAGACCAACTCTCAGGACATTAGGAGAGACTACTCCAGAGACCAACTCTCAGGACGTTAGGAGAGACTACTCCAGAGATCAACTCTCAGGACGTTAGGAGAGACTACTCCAGAGACCAACTCTCAGGACGTTAGGAGAGACTACTCCAGAGATTAACTCTCAGGACGTTAGGAGAGACTACTCTAGAGATTAACTCTCAGGACGTTAGGAGAGACTCTCCGGATATCAACTCTCAGGACGTTAGGAGAGACTACTCTAGAAACCAACTCTCAGGACGTTAGGAGAGACTACTCTAGAGATTAACTCTCAGGACGTTAGGAGAGACTCTCCAGAGATCAACTCTCAGGAACGTTAGGAGAGACTCTCCAGAGATTAACTCTCAGGACGTTAGGAGAGACTACTCTAGAGATTAACTCTCAGGACGTTAGGAGACTACTCTAGAGACCAACTCTCAGGACGTTAGGAGAGACTCTCCAGAGATTAACTCTCAGGACGTTAGGAGAGACTACTCTAGAGACCAACTCTCAGGACGTTAGGAGAGACTACTCTAGAGATCAACTCTCAGGACGTTAGGAGAGACTCTCCAGAGATCAACTCTCAGGACGTTAGGAGAGACTACTCTAGAGACCAACTCTCAGGATGTTAGGAGAGACTACTCTAGAGATCAACTCTCAGGACATTAGGAGAGACTACTTTAGAGATCAACTCTCAGGAGTTAGGAGAGACTACTCTAGAGATCAACTCTCAGGACATTAGGAGAGACTACTCTAGAGATCAACTCTCAGGACATTAGGAGAGACTACTCCAGAGATCAACTCTCAGGACATTAGGAGAGACTACTCTAGAGATCAACTCTCAGGACGTTAGGAGAGACTACTCTAGAGACCAACTCTCAGGACGTTAGGAGAGACTACTCTAGAGATCAACTCTCAGGACGTTAGGAGAGACTACTCTAGAGACCAACTCTCAGGACGTTAGGAGAGACTACTCTAGAGATCAACTCTCAGGACGTTAGGAGAGACTACTCTAGAGATCAACTCTCAGGACGTTAGGAGAGACTACTCTAGAGACCAACTCTCAGGACGTTAGGAGAGACTACTCTAGAGATCAACTCTCAGGACGTTAGGAGAGACTACTCTAGAGACCAACTCTCAGGACGTTAGGAGAGACTACTCTAGAGATCAACTCTCAGGACGTTAGGAGAGACTACTCTAGAGACCAACTCTCAGGACGTTAGGAGAGACTACTCTAGAGATCAACTCTCAGGACGTTAGGAGAGACTCTCCAGAGACCAACTCTCAGGACGTTAGGAGAGACTACTCTAGAGACCAACTCTCAGGACATTAGGAGAGACTACTCTAGAGATCAACTCTCAGGACGTTAGGAGAGACTACTCTAGAGACCAACTCTCAGGACGTTAGGAGAGACTACTCTAGAGATCAACTCTCAGGACGTTAGGAGAGACTACTCTAGAGACCAACTCTCAGGACGTTAGGAGAGACTACTCTAGAGATCAACTCTCAGGACGTTAGGAGAGACTACTCCAGAGATTAACTCTCAGGACGTTAGGAGAGACTACTCTAGAGATCAACTCTCAGGACGTTAGGAGAGACTACTCTAGAGACCAACTCTCAGGACGTTAGAGAGACTCTCCAGAGATTAACTCTCAGGACGTTAGGAGAGACTACTCTAGAGATCAACTCTCAGGACGTTAGGAGAGACTACTCTAGAGATCAACTCAGGACGTTAGGAGAGACTCAGGATCAACTCTCAGGACGTTAGGAGAGACTACTCTAGAGACCAACTCTCAGGACGTTAGGAGAGACTACTCTAGAGATCAACTCTCAGGACGTTAGGAGAGACTACTCTAGAGACCAACTCTCAGGACGTTAGGAGAGACTACTCTAGAGATCAACTCTCAGGACGTTAGGAGAGACTACTCTAGAGACCAACTCTCAGGACGTTAGGAGAGACTACTCTAGAGATCAACTCTCAGGACGTTAGGAGAGACTACTCTAGAGATCAACTCTCAGGACGTTAGGAGAGACTACTCTAGAGACCAACTCTCAGGACGTTAGGAGAGACTACTCTAGAGATCAACTCTCAGGACGTTAGGAGAGACTACTCTAGAGACCAACTCTCAGGACGTTAGGAGAGACCTCTAGAGATCAACTCTCAGGACGTTAGGAGAGACTACTCTAGAGACCAACTCTCAGGACGTTAGGAGAGACTACTCTAGAGATCAACTCTCAGGACGTTAGGAGAGACTCTCCAGAGACCAACTCTCAGGACGTTAGGAGAGACTACTCTAGAGACCAACTCTCAGGACGTTAGGAGAGACTACTCTAGAGACCAACTCTCAGGACGTTAGGAGAGACTACTCTAGAGACCAACTCTCAGGACGTTAGGAGAGACTACTCTAGAGATCAACTCTCAGGACGTTAGGAGAGACTCTCCAGAGACCAACTCTCAGGACGTTAGGAGAGACTACTCTAGAGACCAACTCTCAGGACGTTAGGAGAGACTACTCTAGAGACCAACTCTCAGGACGTTAGGAGAGACTACTCTAGAGACCAACTCTCAGGACGTTAGGAGAGACTACTCTAGAGATTAACTCTCAGGACGTTAGGAGAGACTACTCTAGAGATTAACTCTCAGGACGTTAGGAGAGACTACTCTAGAGATTAACTCTCAGGACGTTAGGAGAGACTACTCTAGAGATCAACTCTCAGGACATTAGGAGAGACTACTCTAGAGACCAACTCTCACGACGTTAGGAGAGACTCTCCAGAGATCAACTCTCAGGACGTTAGGAGAGAATCTCCAGAGATTAACTCTCAGGACGTTAGGAGAGACTACTCTAGAGATCAACTCTCAGGACGTTAGGAGAGACTACTCCAGAGATCAACTCTCAGGACGTTAGGAGAGACTACTCTAGAGATCAACTCTCAGGACGTTAGGAGAGACTACTCTAGAGACCAACTCTCAGGACGTTAGGAGAGACTACTCTAGATATTAACTCTCAGGACGTTAGGAGAGACTACTCCAGAGATCAACTCTCAGGACTTTAGGAGAGACTACTCTAGAGACCAACTCTCAGGACGTTAGAAGAGACTACTCCAGAGATCAACTCTCAGGACGTTAGGAGAGACTACTCTAGAGATCAACTCTCAGGACGTTAGGAGAGACTACTCTAGAGACCAACTCTCAGGACGTTAGGAGAGACTACTCTAGATATCAACTCTCAGGACGTTAGGAGAGACTACTCTAGAGACCAACTCTCAGGACGTTAGGAGAGACTACTCTAGAGATCAACTCTCAGGACGTTAGGAGAGACTACTCTAGAGACCAACTCTCAGGACGTTAGGAGAGACTGCTCTAGAGATCAACTCTCAGGACGTTAGGAGAGACTCTCCAGAGATTAACTCTCAGGACGTTAGGAGAGACTACTCTAGAGACCAACTCTCAGGACGTTAGGAGAGACTGCTCTAGAGACCAACTCTCAGGACGTTAGGAGGGACTACTCTAGAGATCAACTCTCAGGAAGTTAGGAGATCAACTCTCAGGACATTAGGAGAGACTACTCCAGAGACCAACTCTCAGGACGTTAGGAGAGACTCTCCAGAGATCAACTCTCAGGACGTTAGGAGAGACTACTCTAGAGATCAACTCTCAGGACATTAGGAGAGACTACTCTAGAGACCAACTCTCAGGACGTTAGGAGAGACTACTCTAGAGATCAACTCTCAGGACGTTAGGAGAGACTCTCTAGAGATCAACTCTCAGGACGTTAGGAGAGACTACTCTAGAGACCAACTCTCAGGACGTTAGGAGAGACTACTCTAGAGACCAACTCTCAGGACGTTAGGAGAGACTCTCTAGAGATCAACTCTCAGGACGTTAGGAGAGACTACTCTAGAGACTCTCAGGACGTTAGGAGAGACTACTCTAGAGATCAACTCTCAGGACGTTAGGAGAGACTACTCTAGAGATCAACTCTCAGGACGTTAGGAGAGACTACTCTAGAGACCAACTCTCAGGACGTTAGGAGAGACTACTCTAGAGATCAACTCTCAGGACGTTAGGAGAGACTACTCTAGAGATCAACTCTCAGGACGTTAGGAGAGACTACTCTAGAGATCAACTCTCAGGACGTTAGGAGAGACTACTCTAGAGATCAACTCTCAGGACGTTAGGAGAGACTACTCTCAGAGATCAACTCTCAGGACGTTAGGAGAGACTACTCTAGAGATCAACTCTCAGGACGTTAGGAGAGACTACTCTAGAGACCAACTCTCAGGACGTTAGGAGAGACTACTCTAGAGATCAACTCTCAGGACGTTAGGAGAGACTACTCTAGAGACCAACTCTCAGGACGTTAGGAGAGACTACTCTAGAGATCAACTCTCAGGACGTTAGGAGAGACTACTCTAGAGATCAACTCTCAGGACGTTAGGAGAGACTACTCTAGAGACCAACTCTCAGGACGTTAGGAGAGACTACTCTAGAGATCAACTCTCAGGACGTTAGGAGAGACTACTCTAGAGACCAACTCTCAGGACGTTAGGAGAGACTACTCTAGAGATCAACTCTCAGGACGTTAGGAGAGACTACTCTAGAGACCAACTCTCAGGACGTTAGGAGAGACTACTCTAGAGATCAACTCTCAGGACGTTAGGAGAGACTCTCAGAGACCAACTCTCAGGACGTTAGGAGAGACTACTCTAGAGATCAACTCTCAGGACGTTAGGAGAGACTGTCCGGAGATCAACTCTCAGGACGTTAGGAGAGACTCTCCAGAGATCAACTCTCAGGACGTTAGGAGAGACTCTCCAGAGATCAACTCTCAGGACGTTAGGAGAGACTACTCTAGAGATCAACTCTCAGGACGTTAGGAGATCAACTCTCAGGACATTAGGAGAGACTCTCCAGAGATCAACTCTCAGGACGTTAGGAGATCAACTCTCAGGACATTAGGAGAGACTACTCCAGAGACCAACTCTCAGGACGTTAGGAGAGACTACTCTAGAGATCAACTCTCAGGACGTTAGGAGAGACTACTCTAGAGACCAACTCTCAGGACGTTAGGAGAGACTACTCTAGAGATCAACTCTCAGGACGTTAGGAGAGACTACTCTAGAGATCAACTCTCAGGACGTTAGGAGAGACTACTCTAGAGACCAACTCTCAGGACGTTAGGAGAGACTACTCTAGAGATCAACTCTCAGGACGTTAGGAGAGACTACTCTAGAGACCAACTCTCAGGACGTTAGGAGAGACTACTCTAGAGATCAACTCTCAGGACGTTAGGAGAGACTCTCTAGAGATCAACTCTCAGGACGTTAGGAGAGACTACTCTAGAGACCAACTCTCAGGACGTTAGGAGAGACTACTCTAGAGACAACTCTCAGGACGTTAGGAGAGACTACTCTAGAGACCAACTCTCAGGACGTTAGGAGAGACTACTCTAGAGATCAACTCTCAGGACGTTAGGAGAGACTACTCTAGAGACCAACTCTCAGGACGTTAGGAGAGACTACTCTAGAGACCAACTCTCAGGACGTTAGGAGAGACTACTCTAGAGATCAACTCTCAGGACGTTAGGAGAGACTACTCTAGAGACCAACTCTCAGGACGTTAGGAGAGACTACTCTAGAGATCAACTCTCAGGACGTTAGGAGAGACTCTCTAGATTAACTCTCAGGACGTTAGGAGAGACTACTCTAGAGATTAACTCTCAGGACGTTAGGAGAGACTACTCTAGAGACCAACTCTCAGGACGTTAGGAGAGACTCTCCAGAATTTAACTCTCAGGACGTTAGGAGAGACTACTCTAGAGACCAACTCTCAGGACGTTAGGAGAGACTACTCTAGAGATCAACTCTCAGGACGTTAGGAGAGACTCTCCAGAGATCAACTCTCAGGACGTTAGGAGAGACTACTCTAGAGACCAACTCTCAGGACGTTAGGAGAGACTACTCTAGAGATCAACTCTCAGGACATTAGGAGAGACTACTCTAGAGATCAACTCTCAGGACGTTAGGAGAGACTACTCTAGAGATCAACTCTCAGGACGTTAGGAGAGACTACTCTAGAGATCAACTCTCAGGACGTTAGGAGAGACTACTCTAGAGATCAACTCTCAGGACGTTAGGAGAGACTACTCTAGAGATCAACTCTCAGGACGTTAGGAGAGACTACTCTAGAGATCAACTCTCAGGACGTTAGGAGAGACTACTCTAGAGACCAACTCTCAGGACGTTAGGAGAGACTACTCTAGAGATCAACTCTCAGGACGTTAGGAGAGACTACTCTAGAGACCAACTCTCAGGACGTTAGGAGAGACTACTCTAGAGATCAACTCTCAGGACGTTAGGAGAGACTACTCTAGAGACCAACTCTCAGGACGTTAGGAGAGACTACTCTAGAGACCAACTCTCAGGACGTTAGGAGAGACTACTCTAGAGACCAACTCTCAGGACGTTAGGAGAGACTACTCTAGAGACCAACTCTCAGGACGTTAGGAGAGACTACTCTAGAGATCAACTCTCAGGACGTTAGGAGAGACTCTCCAGAGACCAACTCTCAGGACGTTAGGAGAGACTACTCTAGAGACCAACTCTCAGGACGTTAGGAGAGACTACTCTAGAGACCAACTCTCAGGACGTTAGGAGAGACTACTCTAGAGACCAACTCTCAGGACGTTAGGAGAGACTACTCTAGAGATTAACTCTCAGGACGTTAGGAGAGACTACTCTAGAGATTAACTCTCAGGACGTTAGGAGAGACTACTCTGAGACCAACTCTCAGGACGTTAGGAGAGACTACTCTAGAGATCAACTCTCAGGACATTAGGAGAGACTACTCTAGAGACCAACTCTCACGACGTTAGGAGAGACTCTCCAGAGATCAACTCTCAGGACGTTAGGAGAGAATCTCCAGAGATTAACTCTCAGGACGTTAGGAGAGACTACTCTAGAGATTAACTCTCAGGACGTTAGGAGAGACTACTCTAGAGACCAACTCTCAGGACGTTAGGAGAGGCTCTCCAGAATTTAACTCTCAGGACGTTAGGAGAGACTAATCTAGAGACCAACTCTCAGGACGTTAGGAGAGACTACTCTAGAGATCAACCTCAGGACGTTAGGAGAGACTCTCCAGAGATCAACTCTCAGGACGTTAGGAGAGACTACTCTAGAGACCAACTCTCAGGATGTTAGGAGAGACTACTCTAGAGATCAACTCTCAGGACATTAGGAGAGACCACTTTAGAGATCAACTCTCAGGAGTTAGGAGAGACTACTCTAGAGATCAACTCTCAGGACATTAGGAGAGACTACTCTAGAGATCAACTCTCAGGACATTAGGAGAGACTACTCCAGAGATCAACTCTCAGGACATTAGGAGAGACTACTCTAGAGATCAACTCTCAGGACGTTAGGAGAGACTACTCTAGAGACCAACTCTCAGGACGTTAGGAGAGACTACTCTAGAGATCAACTCTCAGGACGTTAGGAGAGACTACTCTAGAGACCAACTCTCAGGACGTTAGGAGAGACTACTCTAGAGATCAACTCTCAGGACGTTAGGAGAGACTACTCTAGAGATCAACTCTCAGGACGTTAGGAGAGACTACTCTAGAGACCAACTCTCAGGACGTTAGGAGAGACTACTCTAGAGATCAACTCTCAGGACGTTAGGAGAGACTACTCTAGAGACCAACTCTCAGGACGTTAGGAGAGACTACTCTAGAGATCAACTCTCAGGACGTTAGGAGAGACTACTCTAGAGATCAACTCTCAGGACGTTAGGAGAGACTACTCTAGAGATCAACTCTCAGGACGTTAGGAGAGACTACTCTAGAGACCAACTCTCAGGACGTTAGGAGAGACTACTCTAGAGACCAACTCTCAGGACATTAGGAGAGGCTACTCTAGAGATTAACTCTCAGGACGTTAGGAGTGACTACTCTAGAGACCAACTCTCAGGACGTTAGGAGAGACTACTCTAGAGACCAACTCTCAGGACGTTAGGAGAGACTACTCTAGAGACCAACTCTCAGGACGTTAGGAGAGACTACTCTAGAGATTAACTCTCAGGACGTTAGGAGAGACTACTCTAGAGATTAACTCTCAGGACGTTAGGAGAGACTACTCTAGAGATCAACTCTCAGGACGTTAGGAGAGACTACTCTAGAGACCAACTCTCAGGACGTTAGGAGAGACTCTCCAGAGATCAACTCTCAGGACGTTAGGAGAGACTACTCTAGAGACCAACTCTCAGGACGTTAGGAGAGACTACTCTAGAGATCAACTCTCAGGACGTTAGGAGAGACTCTCTAGAGATCAACTCTCAGGACGTTAGGAGAGACTACTCTAGAGACCAACTCTCAGGACGTTAGGAGAGACTACTCTAGAGATCAACTCTCAGGACATTAGGAGAGACTACTCTAGAGATCAACTCTCAGGACGTTAGGAGAGACTACTCTAGAGACCAACTCTCAGGACGTTAGGAGAGACTACTCTAGAGACCAACTCTCAGGACGTTAGGAGAGACTACTCTAGAGACCAACTCTCAGGACGTTAGGAGAGACTACTCTAGAGATCAACTCTCAGGACGTTAGGAGAGACTACTCCAGAGACCAACTCTCAGGACGTTAGGAGAGACTACTCTAGAGACCAACTCTCAGGACGTTAGGAGAGACTACTCTAGAGACCAACTCTCAGGACGTTAGGAGAGACTACTCTAGAGACCAACTCTCAGGACGTTAGGAGAGACTACTCTAGAGATTAACTCTCAGGACGTTAGGAGAGACTACTCTAGAGATTAACTCTCAGGACGTTAGGAGAGACTACTCTGAGACCAACTCTCAGGACGTTAGGAGAGACTACTCTAGAGATCAACTCTCAGGACGTTAGGAGAGACTACTCTAGAGACCAACTCTCAGGACGTTAGGAGAGACTACTCTAGAGATCAACTCTCAGGACGTTAGGAGAGACTCTCCAGAGATCAACTCTCAGGACGTTAGGAGAGACTACTCCAGAGATCAACTCTCAGGACGTTAGGAGAGACTACTCCAGAGACCAACTCTCAGGACGTTAGGAGAGACTACTCCAGAGATCAACTCTCAGGACGTTAGGAGAGACTACTCTAGAGATCAACTCTCAGGACGTTAGGAGAGACTACTCTAGAGATCAACTCTCAGGACGTTAGGAGAGACTCTCCAGAGATCAACTCTCAGGACGTTAGGAGAGACTCTCTAGAGACCAACTCTCAGGACGTTAGGAGAGACTACTCTAGAGATCAACTCTCAGGACATTAGGAGAGACTACTTTAGAGATCAACTCTCAGGACGTTAGGAGAGACTACTCTAGAGATCAACTCTCAGGACGTTAGGAGAGACTACTCTAGAGATCAACTCTCAGGACGTTAGGAGAGACTACTCCAGAGATCAACTCTCAGGACGTTAGGAGAGACTACTCTAGAGATCAACTCTCAGGACGTTAGGAGAGACTACTCTAGAGACCAACTCTCAGGACGTTAGGAGAGACTACTCTAGAGATCAACTCTCAGGACGTTAGGAGAGACTACTCTAGAGACCAACTCTCAGGACGTTAGGAGAGACTACTCTAGAGATCAACTCTCAGGACGTTAGGAGAGACTACTCTAGAGATCAACTCTCAGGACGTTAGGAGAGACTACTCTAGAGACCAACTCTCAGGACGTTAGGAGAGACTACTCTAGAGATCAACTCTCAGGACGTTAGGAGAGACTACTCTAGAGACCAACTCTCAGGACGTTAGGAGAGACTACTCTAGAGATCAACTCTCAGGACGTTAGGAGAGACTACTCTAGAGACCAACTCTCAGGACGTTAGGAGAGACTACTCTAGAGATCAACTCTCAGGACGTTAGGAGAGACTACTCCAGAGACCAACTCTCAGGACGTTAGGAGAGACTACTCTAGAGATCCAACTCTCAGGACGTTAGGAGAGACTACTCTAGAGACCAACTCTCAGGACGTTAGGAGAGACTACTCTAGAGACCAACTCTCAGGACGTTAGGAGAGACTACTCTAGAGACCAACTCTCAGGACGTTAGGAGAGACTACTCTAGAGATTAACTCTCAGGACGTTAGGAGAGACTCTCCAGAGATCAACTCTCAGGACGTTAGGAGAGACTACTCTAGAGACCAACTCTCAGGACGTTAGGAGAGACTACTCTAGAGATTAACTCTCAGGACGTTAGGAGAGACTACTCTAGAGACCAACTCTCAGGACGTTAGGAGAGACTCTCCAGAGATCAACTCTCAGGACGTTAGGAGAGACTACTCTAGAGACCAACTCTCAGGACGTTAGGAGAGACTACTCTAGAGATTAACTCTCAGGACGTTAGGAGAGACTCTCCGGATATCAACTCTCAGGACGTTAGGAGAGACTACTCTAGAGACCAACTCTCAGGACGTTAGGAGAGACTACTCTAGAGATCAACTCTCAGGACGTTAGGAGAGACTACTTTAGAGATCAACTCTCAGGAGTTAGGAGAGACTACTCTAGAGATCAACTCTCAGGACATTAGGAGAGACTACTCTAGAGATCAACTCTCAGGACATTAGGAGAGACTACTCCAGAGATCAACTCTCAGGACATTAGGAGAGACTACTCTAGAGATCAACTCTCAGGACGTTAGGAGAGACTACTCTAGAGACCAACTCTCAGGACGTTAGGAGAGACTACTCTAGAGACCAACTCTCAGGACGTTAGGAGAGACTACTCTAGAGATCAACTCTCAGGACGTTAGGAGAGACTACTCTAGAGACCAACTCTCAGGACGTTAGGAGAGACTACTCTAGAGATCAACTCTCAGGACGTTAGGAGAGACTACTCTAGAGACCAACTCTCAGGACGTTAGGAGAGACTACTCTAGAGATCAACTCTCAGGACGTTAGGAGAGACTACTCTAGAGACCAACTCTCAGGACGTTAGGAGAGACTACTCTAGAGATCAACTCTCAGGACGTTAGGAGAGACTACTCTAGAGACCAACTCTCAGGACGTTAGGAGAGACTACTCTAGAGACCAACTCTCAGGACGTTAGGAGAGACTACTCTAGAGATCAACTCTCAGGACGTTAGGAGAGACTACTCTAGAGACCAACTCTCAGGACGTTAGGAGAGACTACTCTAGAGATCAACTCTCAGGACGTTAGGAGAGACTACTCTAGAGACCAACTCTCAGGACGTTAGGAGAGACTACTCTAGAGATCAACTCTCAGGACGTTAGAGACTCTCCAGAGATTAACTCTCAGGACGTTAGGAGAGACTACTCTAGAGATCAACTCTCAGGACGTTAGGAGAGACTACTCTAGAAACCAACTCTCAGGACGTTAGGAGAGACTACTCCAGAGATCAACTCTCAGGACGTTAGGAGAGACTACTCCAGACACCAACTCTCAGGACGTTAGGAGAGACTACTCTAGAGATTAACTCTCAGGACGTTAGGAGAGACTCTCCAGAGATCAACTCTCAGGACGTTAGGAGAGACTACTCTAGAGATCAACTCTCAGGACGTTAGGAGAGACTACTCTAGAGATCAACTCTCAGGACATTAGGAGAGACTACTTTAGAGATCAACTCTCAGGAGTTAGGAGAGACTACTCTAGAGATCAACTCTCAGGACATTAGGAGAGACTACTCTAGAGATCAACTCTCAGGACGTTAGGAGAGACTACTCTAGAGATCAACTCTCAGGACGTTAGGAGAGACTACTCTAGAGATCAACTCTCAGGACGTTAGGAGAGACTACTCTAGAGACCAACTCTCAGGACGTTAGGAGAGACTACTCTAGAGACCAACTCTCAGGACGTTAGGAGAGACTACTCTAGAGATCAACTCTCAGGACGTTAGGAGAGACTACTCTAGAGACCAACTCTCAGGACGTTAGGAGAGACTACTCTAGAGACCAACTCTCAGGACGTTAGGAGAGACTACTCCAGATATCAACTCTCAGGACGTTAGGAGAGACTACTCTAGAGACCAACTCTCAGGACGTTAGGAGAGACTCTCCAGAGATCAACTCTCAGGACGTTAGGAGAGACTACTCTAGAGATCAACTCTCAGGACGTTAGGAGAGACTACTCTAGAGATCAACTCTCAGGACGTTAGGAGAGACTACTCTAGAGATCAACTCTCAGGAGTTAGGAGAGACTACTCTAGAGATCAACTCTCAGGACGTTAGGAGAGACTACTCTAGAGATCAACTCTCAGGACGTTAGGAGAGACTACTCTAGAGATCAACTCTCAGGACATTAGGAGAGACTACTCTAGAGATCAACTCTCAGGACGTTAGGAGAGACTACTCTAGAGACCAACTCTCAGGACGTTAGGAGAGACTACTCTAGAGATCAACTCTCAGGACGTTAGGAGAGACTACTCTAGAGACCAACTCTCAGGACGTTAGGAGAGACTACTCTAGAGATCAACTCTCAGGACGTTAGGAGAGACTACTCTAGAGATCAACTCTCAGGACGTTAGGAGAGACTACTCTAGAGACCAACTCTCAGGACGTTAGGAGAGACTACTCTAGAGATCAACTCTCAGGACGTTAGGAGAGACTACTCTAGAGACCAACTCTCAGGACGTTAGGAGAGACTACTCTAGAGATCAACTCTCAGGACGTTAGGAGAGACTACTCTAGAGACCAACTCTCAGGACGTTAGGAGAGACTACTCTAGAGACCAACTCTCAGGACGTTAGGAGAGACTCTCCAGAGACCAACTCTCAGGACGTTAGGAGAGACTACTCTAGAGACCAACTCTCAGGACGTTAGGAGAGACTACTCTAGAGATTAACTCTCAGGACGTTAGGAGAGACTACTCTAGAGACCAACTCTCAGGACGTTAGGAGAGACTGCTCTAGAGACCAACTCTCAGGACGTTAGGAGGGACTACTCTAGAGATCAACTCTCAGGAAGTTAGGAGATCAACTCTCAGGACATTAGGAGAGACTACTCCAGAGATCAACTCTCAGGACGTTAGGAGAGACTACTCTAGAGATCAACTCTCAGGACGTTAGGAGAGACTACTCCAGAGATCAACTCTCAGGACATTAGGAGAGACTACTCTAGAGATCAACTCTCAGGACGTTAGGAGAGACTACTCTAGAGACCAACTCTCAGGACGTTAGGAGAGACTACTCTAGAGACCAACTCTCAGGACGTTAGGAGAGACTACTCTAGAGATTAACTCTCAGGACGTTAGGAGAGACTACTCTAGAGACCAACTCTCAGGACGTTAGGAGAGACTGCTCTAGAGACCAACTCTCAGGACGTTAGGAGAGACTCTCCAGAGATTAACTCTCAGGACGTTAGGAGAGACTAATCTAGAGACCAACTCTCAGGACGTTAGGAGAGACTACTCTAGAGATCAACTCTCAGGACGTTAGGAGAGACTCTCCAGAGATCAACTCTCAGGACGTTAGGAGAGACTACTCTAGAGACCAACTCTCAGGACGTTAGGAGAGACTACTCTAGAGATCAACTCTCAGGACATTAGGAGAGACCACTTTAGAGATCAACTCTCAGTAGTTAGGAGAGACTACTCTAGAGATCAACTCTCAGGACATTAGGAGAGACTACTCTAGAGATCAACTCTCAGGACATTAGGAGAGACTACTCCAGAGATCAACTCTCAGGACATTAGGAGAGACTACTCTAGAGATCAACTCTCAGGACGTTAGGAGAGACTACTCTAGAGACCAACTCTCAGGACGTTAGGAGAGACTACTCCAGAGACCAACTCTCAGGACGTTAGGAGAGACTACTCTAGAGACCAACTCTCAGGACGTTAGGAGAGACTACTCTAGAGATCAACTCTCAGGACGTTAGGAGAGACTACTCTAGAGATCAACTCTCAGGACGTTAGGAGAGACTACTCTAGAGACCAACTCTCAGGACGTTAGGAGAGACTACTCTAGAGATCAACTCTCAGGACGTTAGGAGAGACTACTCTAGAGACCAACTCTCAGGACGTTAGGAGAGACTACTCTAGAGATCAACTCTCAGGACGTTAGGAGAGACTACTCTAGAGACCAACTCTCAGGACGTTAGGAGAGACTACTCTAGAGATCAACTCTCAGGACGTTAGGAGAGACTCTCAGAGACAACTCTCAGGACGTTAGGAGAGACTACTCTAGAGACCAACTCTCAGGACGTTAGGAGAGACTACTCTAGAGATCAACTCTCAGGACGTTAGGAGAGACTACTCTAGAGATATCAACTCTCAGGACGTTAGGAGAGACTACTCTAGAGATCAACTCTCAGGACGTTAGGAGAGACTACTCTAGAGATCCAACTCTCAGGACGTTAGGAGAGACTACTCTAGAGATCAACTCTCAGGACGTTAGGAGAGACTACTCTAGAGATCAACTCTCAGGACGTTAGGAGAGACTACTCTAGAGATCAACTCTCAGGACGTTAGGAGAGACTACTCTAGAGACCAACTCTCAGGACGTTAGGAGAGACTCTCCAGAGATCAACTCTCAGGACGTTAGGAGAGACTACTCTAGAGACCAACTCTCAGGACGTTAGGAGAGACTACTCTAGAGATCAACTCTCAGGACGTTAGGAGAGACTCTCCAGAGATCAACTCTCAGGACGTTAGGAGAGACTACTCTAGAGACCAACTCTCAGGACGTTAGGAGAGACTACTCTAGAGATCAACTCTCAGGACGTTAGGAGAGACTCTCTAGAGATCAACTCTCAGGACATTAGGAGACTACTCTAGAGATCAACTCTCAGGACGTTAGGAGAGACTACTCTAGAGATCAACTCTCAGGACATTAGGAGAGACTACTCCAGAGATCAACTCTCAGGACGTTAGGAGAGACTACTCTAGAGATCAACTCTCAGGACGTTAGGAGAGACTACTCTAGAGATCAACTCTCAGGACGTTAGGAGAGACTACTCTAGAGACCAACTCTCAGGACGTTAGGAGAGACTACTCTAGAGACCAACTCAGGACGTTAGAGACTACTCTAGAGACTAACTCTCAGGACGTTAGAGACCAGACTCTCAGGACGTTAGGAGAGACTACTCTAGAGACCAACTCTCAGGACGTTAGGAGACTACTCTAGAGACCAACTCTCAGGACGTTAGGAGAGACTACTCTAGAGATCAACTCTCAGGACGTTAGGAGAGACTACTCTAGAGACCAACTCTCAGGACGTTAGGAGAGACTACTCTAGAGACCAACTCTCAGGACGTTAGGAGAGACTACTCTAGAGATCAACTCTCAGGACGTTAGGAGAGACTACTCTAGAGATCAACTCTCAGGACGTTAGGAGAGACTACTCTAGAGATCAACTCTCAGGACGTTAGGAGAGACTACTCTAGAGATCAACTCTCAGGACGTTAGGAGAGACTACTCCAGAGATCAACTCTCAGGACATTAGGAGAGACTACTCTAGAGGACATTAGGAGACTAAGATCAACTCTCAGGACGTTAGGAGAGACTACTCCAGAGATCAACTCTCAGGACGTTAGGAGAGACTCCCCAGAGATCAACTCTCAGGACGTTAGGAGAGACTACTCTAGAGATCAACTCTCAGGACGTTAGGAGAGACTACTCTAGAGATCAACTCTCAGGATGTTAGGAGAGACTACTCTAGAGACCAACTCTCAGGACGTTAGGAGAGACTACTCTAGAGACCAACTCTCAGGACGTTAGGAGAGACTACTCTAGAGACCAACTCTCAGGACGTTAGGAGAGACTACTCTAGAGACCAACTCTCAGGACGTTAGGAGAGACTACTCTAGAGACCAACTCTCAGGACGTTAGGAGAGACTACTCTAGAGACCAACTCTCAGGACGTTAGGAGAGACTACTCTAGAGACCAACTCTCAGGACGTTAGGAGAGACTACTCTCTAGAGACCAACTCTCAGGACATTAGGAGAGACTACTCTAGAGACCAACTCTCAGGACGTTAGGAGAGACTACTCTAGAGACCAACTCTCAGGACGTTAGGAGAGACTACTCTAGAGACCAACTCTCAGGACGTTAGGAGAGACTACTCTAGAGACCAACTCTCAGGACGTTAGGAGAGACTACTCTAGAGACCAACTCTCAGGACGTTAGGAGAGACTACTCTAGAGACCAACTCTCAGGACATTAGGAGAGACTACTCTAGAGACCAACTCTCAGGACATTAGGAGAGACTACTCTAGACAGTCTCCATTCTTACAAGCTCGTTTCCTCGGGGTTCCTGTTTCCACGTGTTCTCTCTCCTTGCTTCTCCCGTGACGTTTTCAAAAGGAGGCGAGGAGAGGACAGGGGGGAGAGGACAGGGGGGAGAGGACAGGGGGGAGAGGACAGGGGGGAGAGGACACAAGTAAATTAAATCAAATCAAATCAAATGTATTTGTCACATACACATGGTTAGCAGATGTTAATGCGAGTGTAGCGAAATGCTTGTGCTTCTAGTTCCGACAATGCAGTAATAACCAACAAGTAATCTAGCTAACAATTCCAAAACTACTACCTTATACACACAAGTGTAAAGGGATAAAGAATATGTACATAAAGATATATGAATGAGTGATGGTACAGAGCGGCATAGGCAAGATGCAGTAGATGGTATCGAGTACAGTACATACATATGAGATGAGTAATGTAGGGTATGTAAACATTATAGAATCAGATTGAGAAAGGGCCTATGTGAAAATGCATTAAGGGAGAGGGCGAGAAAGAGAGATGTTGTGATTGTACAACTCAGGTGTATTCTGTAATTATAATCGCATGATGTTGGAAGATGAAAACCATATAGTCAATGTTCACACTTCCATTGAAAACAACTGTCTGGCTCCCCCTGGTGGTATGACCTGGGTACTGCATGTACAGATGGCCCTGTTGTCACCTTTCACCACCTGTGTATCTTAGTCCTGGGCCCTTGTCCACAAAGCCTCTCAGAGTGGGAGTACTGATCTAGGATCAGTTTAGTCGTTTATAGACCATAATGAATAAGATGAAATGGACAGATCCTAGATCAGCACATATTCTACTCTGAACAAAAGTAAAAACTCAACATATGATTTTATTGAGTTACAGTTTATGTGAGGAAATCAGTCAATTTAAATAAATTCATTAGTCCCTAATCTATGGATTTCTCATAACTGGGCAGGAGCACAGCCATGGGTGGGCCTGTCTCCCAAGTGGGTGGGCCTATGCCCTCCCAGGCCCAGACAAACAGAATGGTGGGCCTGCAGAGTCAGGCCCAGACAAACATAACTTGTTTTTCCCCACCAAATGGATTTATTGCAGACAGAAATACACCTCAGTTTCATCAGCTGTTCAGGTGGCTGGTCTCAGACGATCCATCAGGTGAAGAAGCCGGATGTGGAGGTCCTGGGTTGGCGTGGTTACACGTGGTCTGTGGTTGTGAGGCCGGTTAGACGTACTGCCAAATTCTCTAAAACAACATTGGAGTCGGCTTATGGTAGAGAAATGAACATTCAACAACTCTGGTGGACATGCCAGTGTATTTTATCCTGGTCCTGGTTGTCCCCTGTCTATACCAGTGTATTTATCCTGGTTGTCCCCTGTCTATACCAGTGTATTTATCCTGGTTGTCCCCTGTCTATACCAGTGTATTTATCCTGGTTGTCCCCTGTCTATACCAGTGTATTTATCCTGGTTGTCCCCTGTCTATACCAGCGTATTTTATCCTGGTCCTGGTTGTCCCCTGTCTATACCAGTGTATTTATCCTGGTTGTCCCCTGTCTATACCAGTATATTTATCCTGGTTGTCCCCTGTCTATACCAGTGTATTTATCCTGGTTGTCCCCTGTCTATACCAGTGTATTTATCCTGGTTGTCCCCTGTCTATACCAGTGTATTTATCCTGGTTGTCCCCTGTCTATACCAGTGTATTTATCCTGGTCCTGGTTGTCCCCTGTCTATACCAGTGTATTTATCCTGGTTGTCCCCTGTCTATACCAGTGTATTTATCCTGGTTGTCCCCTGTCTATACCAGTGTATTTATCCTGGTTGTCCCCTGTCTATACCAGTGTATTTATCCTGGTTGTCCCCTGTCTATACCAGTGTATTTATCCTGGTTGTCCCCTGTCTATACCAGTGTATTTATCTGGACCTGGTTGTCCCCTGTCTATACCAGTGTGTTTATCCTGGTTGTCCCCTGTCTATACCAGTGTATTTATCCTGGTCCTGGTTGTCCCCTGTCTATACCAGTGTATTTATTCTGGTTGTCCCCTGTCTATACCAGTGTGTTTATTCTGGTTGTCCCCTTTCTATACCAGTGTATTTATCCTGGTCCTGGTTGTCCCCTGTCTATACCAGTGTATTTATTCTGGTTGTCCCCTGTCTATACCAGTACCAGTGTATTTATCCTGGTTGTCCCCTGTCTATACCAGTGTATTTATCCTGGTTGTCCCCTGTCTATACCAGTGTATTTATCCTGGTTGTCCCCTGTCTATACCAGTGTATTTATTCTGGACCTGGTTGTCCCCTGTCTATACCAGTGTATTTATCCTGGTTGTCCCCTGTCTATACCAGTGTATTTATCCTGGTTGTCCCCTGTCTATACCAGTGTATTTATCCTGGTTGTCCCCTGTCTATACCAGTGTATTTATCCTGGTTGTCCCCTGTCTATACCAGTGTATTTATCCTGGTCCTGGTTGTCCCCTGTCTATACCAGTGTATTTATCCTGGTCCTGTCCCCTGTCTATACCAGTGTATTTATCCTGGTCCTGGTTGTCCCCTGTCTATACCAGTGTATTTATCCTGGTTGTCCCCTGTCTATACCAGTGTATTTATCCTGGTTGTCCCCTGTCTATACCAGTGTATTTATCCTGGTCCTGTCCCCTGTCTATACCAGTGTATTTATCCTGGTTGTCCCCTGTCTATACCAGTGTATTTATCCTGGTTGTCCCCTGTCTATACCAGTGTATTTATCCTGGTTGTCCCCTGTCTATACCAGTGTATTTATCCTGGTCCTGGTTGTCCCCTGTCTATACCAGTGTATTTATCCTGGTTGTCCCCTGTCTATACCAGTGTCCTGGTTGTCCCCTGTCTATACCAGTGTATTTATCCTGGTCCTGTCCCCTGTCTATACCAGTGTATTTATCCTGGTTGTCCCCTGTCTATACCAGTGTATTTATCCTGGTCCTTGTCCCCTGTCTATACCAGTGTATTTATCCTGGTCCTGTCCCCTGTCTATACCAGTGTGTTTATTCTGGTTGTCCCCTGTCTATTTATCCAGTGGTCCTGGTTGTCCCCTGTCTATACCAGTGTATTTATCCTGGTCCTGTCCCCTGTCTATACCAGTGTATTTAACCTGGTCCTGGTTGTCCCCTGTCTATACCAGTGTATTTATCCTGGTCTTGGTTGTCCCCTGTCTATACCAGTGTATTTATCCTGGTCTTGGTTGTCCCCTGTCTATACCAGTGTATTTATCCTGGTCCTGGTTGTCCCCTGTCTATACCAGTGTATTTATCCTGGTCCTGGTTGTCCCCTGTCTATACCAGTGTATTTATCCTGGTCCTGGTTGTCCCCTGTCTATACCAGTGTATTTATCCTGGTCCTGGTTGTCCCCTGTCTATACCAGTGTATTTATCCTGGTCCTGGTGATAAAAAGAGTCATTTTTTTAGTTTTTAGACATCGGATTACACTAATCAAATTCATCATCAAACCTGTGATTCGTGGAATCAGGTGTTCAGTGCATTCGGAAAGTATTGAGACCCTTGACTTCCACATTTTTTTATGTTACAGCCTTATTCTAAAATGGATTAAATAGTGTTTTCCCCTCAACACACAATACCCCATAATGACATCACAATACCCCATAATGACATCACAATACCCCATAATGACATCACAATACCCCATAATGACATCACAATACCCCACAATGACATCACAATACCCCATAATGACATCACAATACCCCATAATGACATCACAATACCCCATAATGACAAAGCAAAAACAGGTTTTCAGAATACTTTGCAAATGCATAAAAAAATTTTTTTTTTTAAATATGACATTTACGTAAGTATTCAGACCGTTTACTCAGTGCTTTGTTGAAGCACCTTTGGCAACGATTACAACCTCAAGTCTTCTTGGGCATGACGCTATAAGCTTGGCACATCTGTATTTGGAGAGTTTCTCCCATTCTTCTCTGCAGATCCTCTCAAGCGCTGTCAGGTTGCATGGGGAGCGTCGCTGCACAGCTATTTTTAGGTCTCTGAGATCTTCGATCAGGTTCAAGTCTGGGCTGTGTCTCGGCCACTCAAGGACATTCAGAGACTTGTCCCGAAGCCACTGCAGTGTTGTCTTAGCTGTGTGCTTAGGGTTGTTGTCCTGTTGGAAGGTGAACCTTCGTCCCAGTCTGAGGTCCGGAGCGCTCTGGAGCAGGTTTTCATCAAGGATCTCTCTGTACTTTGCTCCGTTCATCTTTCCTTTGATCCTGACTAGTCTCCTAGTCTCTGCCACTGAAAACATCCCAAACAGCATGATGCTGCCACCACCATGCTTCACCGTAGGGATGGTGCCCCGATTGCTCAGTTTGGCTGGGCAGCCAGCTCTAGGAGGAGTCTTGGTGGTTCCAAACTTCTTCCATTTAAGAAAGATGGAGCCCACTGTGTTCTTGGGGACCTTCAATGCTACAGACCTTTTTGTACCTTTCCCCAGATCTGTGCCTCGACACAATCCTGTCTCAGAGCTCTACGGACAATTCCTTTGACCTCATGGCTTGGTTTTTGCTCTGACATGCACTGTAAACTGTGGGACCTTTATATAGACAGGAGTGTGCCTTTCCAAATCATGTCCAATCAATTGAATGTACCACAGGTGGACTCCAATCAAGTTGTAGAAACATCTCAAGGATGATCAATGGAAACAGGATGCATCTGAGCTCAATTTGGGGTCTCATAGCAAAGGGTTTGAATACCTATGTAAATAAGATATTTCTCTCTCCTGTCTGCCAGGTCAGAGAGACTGGAAACTAGACCCAACCCATTACCTACAGACACATCCTGTCTCCTGTCTACCAGGTCTGAGAGACAGGAAACTAGACCCAACCCATTACCTACAGACACATCCTGTCTCCTGTCTACCAGGTCTGAGAGACAGGAAACTAGACCCAACCTGTTACCTACAGACACATCCTGTCTCCTGTCTACCAGGTCTGAGAGACAGGAAACTAGACCCAACCCATTACCTACAGACACATCCTGTCTCCTGTCTGCCAGGTCAGAGAGACTGGAAACTAGACCCAACCCATTACCTACAGACACATCCTGTCTCCTGTCTGCCAGGTCAGAGAGACTGGAAACTAGACCCAACCCATTACCTACAGACACATCCTGTCTCCTGTCTGCCAGGTCAGAGAGACTGGAAACTAGACCCAACTAGACCCATTACCTACAGACACATCCTGTCTCCTGTCTGCCAGGTCAGAGAGACTGGAAACTAGACCCAACCCATTACCTACAGACACATCCTGTCTCCTGTCTGCCAGGTCTGAGAGACTGGAAACTAGACCCAACTAACCCATTACCTACAGACACATCCTGTCTGTCTACCAGGTCTGAGAGACTGGAAACTAGACCCAACTCCCATTACCTACAGACACATCCTGTCTACCAGGTCAGAGAGACTGGAAACTAGACCCAACCCATTACCTACAGACACATCCTGTCTACCAGGTCTGAGACTGGAAACTAGACCCAACCCATTACCTACAGACGCATCCTGTCTACCAGGTCTGAGACTGGAAACTAGACCCAACCCATTACCTACAGACACATCCTGTCTACCAGGTCTGAGACTGGAAACTAGACCCACCCCATTACCTACAGACACATCCTGTCTCCTGTCTGCCAGGTCTGAGAGACTGGAAACTAGACCCAACTAGACCCATTACCTACAGACACATCCTGTCTCCTGTCTGCCAGGTCTGAGAGACTGGAAATAAGACCCAACTAGACCCATTACCTACAGACACATCCTGTCTCCTGTCTGCCAGGTCTGAGAGACTGGAAACTAGACCCAACTAGACCCATTACCTACAGACACATCCTGTCTACCAGGTCTGAGAGACTGGAAACTAGAAAACCTGGTGATATATACACCACCATGATGATATATACACCACCCTGATGATATATACACCACCCTGATGATATATACACCACCCTGGTGATATATACACCACCATGATTATATATACACCACCCTGATGATTATACACCACCCTGATGATATATACACCACCCTGATTATATATATATACACCACCCTGATGATATATACACCACCCTGATGATATATACACCACCCTGATGATATATACACCACCCACCCTGATTATATATACACCACCCTGGTGATATATATACCACGCTGATGATATCTACACCACCATGATTATATATACACCACCCTGATGATATATACACCACCCTGATGATATATACACCACCCTGATGATATATACACCACCCTGATGATGTATACACCACCCTGATGATAAATACACCACCCTGGTGATAAATACACCACCCTGATGATATACACCACCCTGATTATATAAATATTTCCTAATTAGTGTTTGGTAGCATTTGTTTGGTAATTAGTGTTTGGTAGCATTTCCTAATTAGTGTTTGGTAGCATTGCCTAATTAGTGTTTGGTAGCATTGCCTAATTAGTGTTTGGTAGCATTGCCTAATTAGTGTTTGGTAGCATTGCCTAATTAGTGTTTGGTAGCATTTCCTAATTAGTGTTTGGTAGCATTGCCTAATTAGTGTTTGGTAGCATTGCCTAATTAGTGTTTGGTAGCATTGCCTAATTAGTGTTTGGTAGCATTGCCTAATTAGTGTTTGGTAGCATTTCCTAATTAGTGTTTGGTAGCATTGCCTAATTAGTGTTTGGTAGCATTTCCTAATTAGTGTTTGGTAGCATTTCCTAATTAGTGTTTGGTAGCATTTCCTAATTAGTGTTTGGTAGCATTTCCTAATTAGTGTTTGGTAGCATTTCCTAATTAGTGTTTGGTAGCATTGCCTAATTAGTGTTTGGTAGCATTGCCTAATTAGTGTTTGGTAGCATTGCCTAATTAGTGTTTGGTAGCATTGCCTAATTAGTGTTTGGTAGCATTTTCCTAATTAGTGTTTGGTAGCATTGCCTAATTAGTGTTTGGTAGCATTGCCTAATTAGTGTTTATGTAGCATTGCCTAAAGTGTTTAACTTGGGTCAAACGTCTCAGGTAGCCTTCCACAAGCTTCCCACAATAAGTTGGGTGAATTTTGCCATGCCATAATTTTCTGTAATTTTCCAAACTGTTGAAAGGCACAGTCATCTTAGTGAATGTAAACCTCTGACCCACTGGAATTGTGATACAGTGAATTATAAGTGAAATAATCTGTCTGTAAACAATTGTTGGAAAAATGACTTCTGTCATGCACAAAGTACAGGTAGATGTCCTAACCAACTTGCCAAGACTACAGTTTGTTGACAAGAAATTTGTGGAGTGGTTGAAAAACAAGTTTTATATATATATATATATTTTAAGGGGTTTGTGGTATATGGCCAATATATCACGGCTAAGGGCTGTTCTTAGGCACGACGCAACGCTGAGTGCCCGGAGGTGCCTTATTGCTATTATAAACTGATTACCAACGTAATTAGAGCAGTAAACATGTACCACGGCATCAGCCAATCAGCATTTAGGGCTCGAACCACCCAGTTTAAAATATATATATAAGCCTGTAGATAACAACAACATTACTGTCGTTAAGTTTAAACAGAAAGGGAATGTGTCTATGGAATAAATGCCATGGCTTGTTTACATTAGTATCATGTTTCTGTTCTTTATCTCCTAAAGATGAGTTTCAACCCGGCTTCATCAAGTTCAGAGACATAAATACTGAACGAGCAGCCATGGCCATCTGCTCTGGGGTCAAACCAACTGGCTGCAACACTGAACATGTGAGTTCAAAGGAACAATCCTGGTATTTTTTAGGGCAAATAATTACTGTGTGTGTGTGTGTGTGTGTGTGTGTGTGTGTGTAAATATGTGAGCAGTCCATCTGTGTGTGCAACACTGAACATGTGAGTTCAAAGGAACAATCCTGGTATTTTTTAGGGCAAATAATTACTGTGTGTGTGTGTGTGTGTGTGTGTGTGTGTGTCTCTGTGTGTGTGTATGTGAGCGTCTCTGTGTGTGAGTCTGTATCTGTGTCTCTGTGAGTATGTCTGTGTGTCTATGTATGTCTGTGTGTCTGTGTGTGTGTCTGTGTGTGCAAGCATTAGATGGCATGCATCTGTCCATTTGTTTCATAGTGTGTGTGTGTGTGTGTGTGTGTGTGTGTGTGTGTGTGTGTGTGTGTGTGTGTGTGTGTGTGTGTACTGTATAGGTGGTGGTGGACACTTCCCTGAGGTTGCTCCCTACCAGTGTGGTGACTTCACTGGCTTTGACGGGGACGGCTACGGGACCAACACAGGCTTCAGTGCGTCCAGGGAGGTCGAAGCTGCTGTGCTGCTCTTCTACCGTTAAATTACATCCTAAACCTGTTTACTATGTTCTGTACAATGGAAAGAATACAACTTTATTGTCCAAAATAAACTAACCATTCTATAGTATTGAATAGAACACTGAATAGAACACTATCCATTCTATGGTATTGAATAGAACACTATCCATTCTATGGTATTGAATAGAACACTATCCATTCTATAGTATTGAATAGAACACTATCCATTCTATAGTATTGAATAGAACACTGAATAGAACACTATCCATTCTATGGTATTGAATAGAACACTATCCATTCTATGGTATTGAATAGAACACTATCCATTCTATGGTATTGAATAGAACACTATCCATTCTATGGTATTGAATAGAACACTATCCATTCTATGGTATTGAATAGAACACTATCCATTCTATTTGAATAGAACTATCCATTCTATGGTATTGAATAGAACACTATCCATTCTATAGTATTGAATAGAACACTATCCATTCTATATTGATTGAATAGAAACACTATCCATTCTATAGATTGAATAGAACACTATCCATTCTATAGTATTGAATAGAACACTATCCATTCTATAGTATTGAATAGAACACTATCCATTCTATGGTATTGAATAGAACACTATCCATTCTATATTGGTATTGAATAGAACACTGATTGATAGAACACTATCCATTCTATGGTATTGAATAGAACACTATCCATTCTATGGTATTGAATAGAACACTATCCATTCTATGGATTGAATAGAACACTATCCATTCTATGATTGAATAGAACACTATCCATTCTATGGTATTGAATAGAACACTATCCATTCTATGGTATTGAATAGAACACTATCCATTCTATGGTATTGAATAGAACACTGATTGATAGAACACTATCCATTCTATGGTATTGAATAGAACACTATAGAACACATCCATTCTATAGTATTGAATAGAACACTATCCATTCTATGGAACACTATCCATTCTATGTATTGAATAGAACACTATCCATTCTATAGTATTGAATAGAACACTATCCATTCTATAGTATTGAATAGAACACTATCCATTCTATGGTATTGAATAGAACACTATCCATTCTATAGTATTGAATAGAACACTATCCATTCTATAGTATTGAATAGAACACTATCCATTCTATAGTATTGAATAGAACACTATCCATTCTATGGTATTGAATAGAACCATTCTATGGTATTGAATAGAACACTATCCATTCTATGGTATTGAATAGAACACTATCCATTCTATAGTATTGAATAGAACACTATCCATTCTATAGTATTGAATAGAACACTATCCATTCTATAGTATTGAATAGAACACTATCCATTCTATGGTATTGAATAGAACACTATCCATTCTATAGTATTGAATAGAACACTATCCATTCTATGGTATTGAATAGAACACTATCCATTCTATAGTATTGAATAGAACACTGAATAGAACACTATCCATTCTATGGTATTGAATAGAACACTATCCATTCTATGGTATTGAATAGAACACTGAATAGAACACTATCCATTCTATGGTATTGAATAGAACACTATCCATTCTATAGTATTGAATAGAACACTAATCACTATCCATTCTATATTGGAACATTGAATAGAACACTATCCATTCTATGGTATTGAATAGAACACTATCCATTCTATGGTATTGAATAGAACACTATCCATTCTATAGTATTGAATAGAACACTATCCATTCTATGATTGAATAGAACACTATCCATTCTATAGTATTGAATAGAACACTATCCATTCTATGGTATTGAATAGAACACTATCCATTCTATAGTATTGAATAGAACACTATCCATTCTATGGTATTGAATAGAACACTATCCATTCTATAGTATTGAATAGAACACTATCCATTCTATAGTATTGAATAGAACACTATCCATTCTATAGTATTGAATAGAACACTATAGTATTGAATAGAACCATTCTATTGAATAGAACACTATCCATTCTATAGTATTGAATAGAACACTATCCATTCTATGGTATTGAATAGAACACTATCCATTCTATAGTATTGAATAGAACACTATCCATTCTATAGTATTGAATAGAACACTATCCATTCTATAGTATTGAATAGAACACTATCCATTCTATAGTATTGAATAGAACACTATCCATTCTATAGTATTGAATAGAACACTATCCATTCTATGGTAGTATTGAATAGAACACTATCCATTCTATAGTATTGAATAGAACACTATCCATTCTATAGTATTGAATAGAACACTATCCATTCTATAGTATTGAATAGAACACTATCCATTCTATAGTATTGAATAGAACACTATCCATTCTATGGTATTGAATAGAACACTATCCATTCTATAGTATTGAATAGAACACTATCCATCCATTCTATCTATAGAACACTATCCATTCTATGAATAGAACACTATCCATTCTATAGTATTGAATAGAACACTATCCATTCTATAGTATTGAATAGAACACTATCCATTCTATGGTATTGAATATTGAATAGAACACTATCCATTCTATAGTATTGAATAGAACACTTATCCATTCTATGGTATCCATTCTATGGTATTGAATAGAACACTATCCATTCTATGGTATTGAATAGAACACTATCCATTCTATAGTATTGAATAGAACACTATCCATTCTATAGTATTGAATAGAACACTATCCATTCTATAGTATTGAATAGAACACTATCCATTCTATGGTATTGAATAGAACACTATCCATTCTATAGTATTGAATAGAACACTCCATTCTATAGTATTGAATAGAACACTATCCATTCTATAGTATTGAATAGAACACTAATCCATTTCTATAGTATTGAATAGAACACTATCCATTCTATGGTATTGAATAGAACACTATCCATTCTATAGTATTGAATAGAACACTATCCATTCTATATTGTATTGAATAGAACACTATCCATTCTATGGTATTGAATAGAACACTATCCATTCTATAGTATTGAATAGAACACATTTCTATGGTATTGAATAGAACACTATCCATTCTATAGTATTGAATAGAACACTATTTCTATGGTATTGAATAGAACACTATCCATTCTATAGTATTGAATAGAACACTATCCATTCTATGGTATTGAATAGAACACTATCCATTCTATGGTATTGAATAGAACACTATCCATTCTATGGTATTGAATAGAACACTATCCATTCTATAGTATTGAATAGAACACTATCACATTCTATAGTATTGAATAGAACACTATCCATTCTATAGTATTGAATAGAACACTATAGAACACATTTCTATAGTATTGAATAGAACACTATCCATTCTATAGTATTGAATAGAACACTATCCATTCTATGGTATTGAATAGAACACTATCCATTCTATAGTATTGAATAGAACACTATCCATTTCTATGGTATTGAATAGAACACTATCCATTCTATAGTATAGAACACTATCCATTCTATAGTATTGAATAGAACACTATCCATTCTATAGTATTGAATAGAACACTATCCATTCTATAGTATTGAATAGAACACTATCCATTCTATGGTATTGAATAGAACACTATCCATTCTATAGTATTGAATAGAACACTATCCATTTCTATGGTATTGAATAGAACACTATCCATTCTATAGAATAGAACACTATCCATTCTATAGTAATAGAACACTATCCATTCTATGGTATTGAATAGAACACTATCCATTCTATAGTATTGAATAGAACACTATCCATTCTATGGTATTGAATAGAACACTATCCATTCTATAGTATTGAATAGAACACTATCCATTCTATAGTATTGAATAGAACACTATCCATTCTATAGTATTGAATAGAACACTATCCATTCTATAGTATTGAATAGAACACTATCCATTCTATAGTATTGAATAGAACACTATCCATTCTATAGTATTGAATAGAACACTATCCATTCTATGGTATTGAATAGAACACTATCCATTCTATAGTATTGAATAGAACACTATCCATTCTATGGTATTGAATAGAACACTATCCATTCTATGGTATTGAATAGAACACTATCCATTCTATAGTATTGAATAGAACACTATCCATTCTATGGTATTGAATAGAACACTATCCATTCTATGGTATTGAATAGAACACTATCCATTCTATAGTATTGAATAGAACACTGAATAGAACACTATCCATTCTATAGTATTGAATAGAACACTATCCATTCTATAGTATTGAATACTATCCATTCTAACACTATCCATTCTATGGTATTGAATAGAACACTATCCATTCTATAGTATTGAATAGAACACTATCCATTCTATAGTATTGAATAGAACACTATCCATTCTATAGTATTGAATAGAACACTATCCATTCTATAGTATTGAATAGAACACTATCCATTCTATTCTATAGTATTGAATAGAACACTATCCATTCTATAGTATTGAATAGAACACTATCCATTCTATAGTATTGAATAGAACACTATCCATTCTATAGTATTGAATAGAACACTATCCATTCTATAGTATTGAATAGAACACTATCCATTCTATAGTATTGAATAGAACACTATCCATTTCTATGGTATTGAATAGAACACTATCCATTCTATGGTATTGAATATTGAATAGAACACTATCCATTCTATAGTATTGAATAGAACACTATCCATTCTATAGTATTGAATAGAACACTATCCATTCTATAGTATTGAATAGAACACTATCCATTCTATAGTATTGAATAGAACACTATCCATTCTATATTCTATGTATTGAATAGAACACTATCCATTCTATAGTATTGAATAGAACACTATCCATTCTATGGTATTGAATAGAACACTATCCATTCTATGGTATTGAATAGAACACTATCCATTCTATAGTATTGAATAGAACACTATCCATTCTATAGTATTGAATAGAACACTATCCATTCTATGGTATTGAATAGAACACTATCCATTCTATAGTATTGAATAGAACACTATCCATTCTATAGTATTGAATAGAACACTATCCATTCTATAGTATTGAATAGAACACTATCCATTCTATGGTATTGAATAGAACACTATCCATTCTATAGTATTGAATAGAACACTATCCATTCTATGGTATTGAATAGAACACTATCCATTCTATAGTATTGAATAGAACACTATCCATTCTATAGTATTGAATAGAACACTATCCATTCTATAGTATTGAATAGAACACTATCCATTCTATAGTATTGAATAGAACACTATCCATTCTATAGTATTGAATAGAACACTATCCATTCTATAGTATTGAATAGAACACTATCCATTCTATGGTATTGAATAGAACACTATCCATTCTATGGTATTGAATAGAACACTATCCATTCTATAGTATTGAATAGAACACTATCCATTCTATGGTATTGAATAGAACACTATCCATTCTATAGTATTGAATAGAACACTATCCATTCTATAGTATTGAATAGAACACTATCCATTCTATAGTATTGAATAGAACACTATCCATTCTATGGTATTGAATAGAACACTATCCATTCTATGGTATTGAATAGAACACTATCCATTCTATGGTATTGAATAGAACACTATCCATTCTATGGTATTGAATAGAACACTATCCATTCTATGGTATTGAATAGAACACTATCCATTCTATATTGTATTGAAATAGAACACTATCCATTCTATAGTATTGAATAGAACACTATCCATTCTATAGTATTGAATAGAACACTATCCATTCTATGGTATTGAATAGAACACTATCCATTCTATAGTATTGAATAGAACACTATCCATTCTATGGTATTGAATAGAACACTATCCATTCTATATTGAATATTGAATAGAACACTATCCATTCTATGGTATTGAATAGAACACTATCCATTCTATAGTATTGAATGAACACTATCCATTCTATGGTATTGAATAGAACACTATCCATTCTATGGTATTGAATAGAACACTATCCATTCTATAGTATTGAATAGAACACTATCCATTCTATAGTATTGAATAGAACACTATCCATTCTATAGTATTGAATAGAACACTATCCATTCTATAGTATTGAATAGAACACTATCCATTCTATAGTATTGAATAGAACACTATCCATTCTATGGTATTGAATAGAACACTATCCATTCTATGGTATTGAATAGAACACTATCCATTCTATAGTATTGAATAGAACACTATCCATTCTATAGTATTGAATAGAACACTATCCATTCTATAGTATTGAATAGAACACTATCCATTCTATTGAATATTGAATTCTAGAACACTGAATAGAACACTATCCATTCTATATTATTGAATAGAACACTATCCATTCTATAGTATTGAATAGAACACTATCCATTCTATGGTATTGAATAGAACACTATCCATTCTATGGTATTGAATAGAACACTAATTCTATGTATTGAATAGAACATTATCCATTCTATAGGTATTGAATAGAACACTATCCATTCTATAGTATTGAATAGAACACTATCCATTCTATGGTATTGAATAGAACACTATCCATTCTATGGTATTGAATAGAACACTATCCATTCTATAGTATTGAATAGAACACTATCCATTCTATAGTATTGAATAGAACACTATCCATTCTATAGGTATTGAATAGAACACTATCCATTCTATAGTATTGAATAGAACACTATCCATTCTATAGTATTGAATAGAACACTATCCATTCTATAGTATTGAATAGAACACTATCCATTCTATGGTATTGAATAGAACACTATCCATTCTATAGTATTGAATAGAACACTATCCATTCTATAGTATTGAATAGAACACTATCCATTCTATAGTATTGAATAGAACACTATCCATTCTATAGTATTGAATAGAACACTATCCATTCTATGGTATTGAATAGAACACTCTCCATTCTATAGTATTGAATAGAACACTATCCATTCTATGGTATTGAATAGAACACTATCCATTCTATGGTATTGAATGAACACTATCCATTCTATGGTATTGAATAGAACACTATCCATTCTATAGTATTGAATAGAACACTATCCATTCTATAGTATTGAATAGAACACTATCCATTCTATAGTATTGAATAGAACACTATCCATTCTATGGTATTGAATAGAACACTATCCATTCTATGGTATTGAATAGAACACTATCCATTCTATGGTATTGAATAGAACACTATCCATTCTATAGTATTGAATAGAACACTATCCATTCTATAGTATTGAATAGAACACTATCCATTCTATGGTATTGAATAGAACACTATCCATTCTATAGTATTGAATAGAACACTATCCATTCTATGGTATTGAATAGAACACTATCCATTCTATGGTATTGAATAGAACACTATCCATTCTATAGTATTGAATAGAACACTATCCATTCTATGGTATTGAATAGAACACTATCCATTCTATGGTATTGAATAGAACACTATCCATTCTATGGTATTGAATAGAACACTATCCATTCTATAGTATTGAATAGAACACTATCCATTCTATAGTATTGAATAGAACACTATCCATTCTATAGTATTGAATAGAACACTATCCATTCTATAGTATTGAATAGAACACTATCCATTCTATGGTATTGAATAGAACACCATTCTATCCATTCTATAGAACACTGAATAGAACACTATCCATTCTATAGTATTGAATAGAACACTATCCATTCTATAGTATTGAATAGAACACTATCCATTCTATAGTATTGAATAGAACACTATCCATTCTATAGTATTGAATAGAACACTATCCATTCTATGGTATTGAATAGAACACTATCCATTCTATAGGTATTGAATAGAACACTATCCATTCATTCTATGGTATTGAATAGAACACTATCCATTCTATAGTATTGAATAGAACACTATCCATTCTATAGTATTGAATAGAACACTATCCATTCTATAGTATTGAATAGAACACTATCCATTCTTCTATGGTATTGAATAGAACACTATCCATTCTATGGTATTGAATAGAACACTATCCATTCTATAGTATTGAATAGAACACTATCCATTCTATGGTATTGAATAGAACACTATCCATTCTATGGTATTGAATAGAACACTATCCATTCTATAGTATTGAATAGAACACTATCCATTCTATGGTATTGAATAGAACACTCTATGGTATTGAATAGAACACTATCCATTCTATAGTATTGAATAGAACACTATCCATTCTATAGTATTGAATAGAACACTATCCATTCTATGGTATTGAATAGAACACTATCCATTCTATGGTATTGAATAGAACACTATCCATTCTATGGTATTGAATAGAACACTATCCATTCTATAGTATTGAATAGAACACTATCCATTCTATGGTATTGAATAGAACACTATCCATTCTATAGTATTGAATAGAACACTATCCATTCTATAGTATTGAATAGAACACTATCCATTCTATGGTATTGAATAGAACACTATCCATTCTATAGTATTGAATAGAACACTATCCATTCTATGGTATTGAATAGAACACTATCCATTCTATAGTATTGAATAGAACACTATCCATTCTATAGTATTGAATAGAACACTATCCATTCTATAGTATTGAATAGAACACTGAATAGAACACTATCCATTCTATGGTATTGAATAGAACACTATCCATTCTATAGTATTGAATAGAACACTATCCATTCTATAGTATTGAATAGAACACTATCCATTCTATGGTATTGAATAGAACACTATCCATTCTATAGTATTGAATAGAACACTATCCATTCTATAGTATTGAATAGAACACTATCCATTCTATGGTATTGAATAGAACACTATCCATTCTATAGTATTGAATAGAACACTATCCATTCTATATTGAATAGAACACTATCCATTCTATGGTATTGAATAGAACACTATCCATTCTATGGTATTGAATAGAACACTATCCATTCTATAGTATTGAATAGAACACTATCCATTCTATAGTATTGAATAGAACACTATCCATTCTATAGTATTGAATAGAACACTATCCATTCTATGGTATTGAATAGAACACTATCCATTCTATGGTATTGAATAGAACACTATCCATTCTATAGTATTGAATAGAACACTATCCATTCTATAGTATTGAATAGAACACTATCCATTCTATAGTATTGAATAGAACACTATCCATTCTATAGTATTGAATAGAACACTATCCATTCTATAGTATTGAATAGAACACTATCCATTCTATAGTATTGAATAGAACACTGAATAGAACACTATCCATTCTATGGTATTGAATAGAACACTATCCATTCTATAGTATTGAATAGAACACTATCCATTCTATGGTATTGAATAGAACACTATCCATTCTATAGTATTGAATAGAACACTATCCATTCTATGGTATTGAATAGAACACTATCCATTCTATGGTATTGAATAGAACACTATCCATTCTATGGTATTGAATAGAACACTATCCATTCTATGGTATTGAATAGAACACTATCCATTCTATGGTATTGAATAGAACACTATCCATTCTATGGTATTGAATAGAACACTATCCATTCTATAGTATTGAATAGAACACTATCCATTCTATGGTATTGAATAGAACACTATCCATTCTATAGTATTGAATAGAACACTATCCATTCTATAGTATTGAATAGAACACCATTCTATGGTATAGAACACTATCCATTCTATGGTATTGATAGAACACTATCCATTCTATAGAACACTATCCATTCTATGGTATTGAATAGAACACTTCTATGGTATTGAATAGAACACTATCCATTCTATGGTATTGAATAGAACACTATCCATTCTATAGTATTGAATAGAACACTATCCATTCTATGGTATTGAATAGAACACTATATCCATTCTATGGTATTGAATAGAACTATCCATTCATTCTAATAGTATTGAATAGAACACTATCCATTCTATGGTATTGAATAGAACACTATCCATTCTATGGTATTGAATAGAACACTATCCATTCTATGGTATTGAATAGAACACTATCCATTCTATGGTATTGAATAGAACACTATCCATTCTATAGTATTGAATAGAACACTATCCATTCTATAGTATTGAATAGAACACTATCCATTCTATAGTATTGAATAGAACACTATCCATTCTATAGTATTGAATAGAACACTATCCATTCTATAGTATTGAATAGAACACTATCCATTCTATGGTATTGAATAGAACACTATCCATTCTATAGTATTGAATAGAACACTATCCATTCTATAGTATTGAATAGAACACTATCCATTCTATGGTATTGAATAGAACACTGAATAGAACACTATCCATTCTATAGTATTGAATAGAACACTATCCATTCTATGGTATTGAATAGAACACTATCCATTCTATGGTATTGAATAGAACACTGAATAGAACACTATCCATTCTATGGTATTGAATAGAACACTATCCATTCTATGGTATTGAATAGAACACTATCCATTCTATGGTATTGAATAGAACACTATCCATTCTATGGTATTGAATAGAACACTATCCATTCTATGGTATCCATTCTTCTATAGTATTGAATAGAACACTATCCATTCTATGGTATTGAATAGAACACTATCCATTCTATGGTATTGAATAGAACACTATCCATTCTATAGTATTGAATAGAACACTATCCATTCTATAGTATTGAATAGAACACTATCCATTCTATGGTATTGAATAGAACACTATCCATTCTATAGTATTGAATAGAACACTGAATAGAACACTATCCATTCTATGGTATTGAATAGAACACTATCCATTCTATAGTATTGAATAGAACACTATCCATTCTATGGTATTGAATAGAACACTATCCATTCTATAGTATTGAATAGAACACTATCCATTCTATGGTATTGAATAGAACACTATCCATTCTATAGTATTGAATAGAACACTATCCATTCTATAGTATTGAATAGAACACTATCCATTCTATGGTATTGAATAGAACACTATCCATTCTATAGTATTGAATAGAACACTATCCATTCTATAGTATTGAATAGAACACTATCCATTCTATGGTATTGAATAGAACACTATCCATTCTATGGTATTGAATAGAACACTATCCATTCTATGGTATTGAATAGAACACTATCCATTCTATGGTATTGAATAGAACACTATCCATTCTATGGTATTGAATAGAACACTATCCATTCTATGGTATTGAATAGAACACTGAATAGAACACTATCCATTCTATGGTATTGAATAGAACACTATCCATTCTATAGTATTGAATAGAACACTATCCATTCTATAGTATTGAATAGAACACTATCCATTCTATGGTATTGAATAGAACACTGAATAGAACACTATCCATTCTATGGTATTGAATAGAACACTGAATAGAACACTATCCATTCTATGGTATTGAATAGAACACTGAATAGAACACTATCCATTCTATGGTATTGAATAGAACACTATCCATTCTATAGTATTGAATAGAACACTATCCATTCTATAGTATTGAATAGAACACTATCCATTCTATAGTATTGAATAGAACACTATCCATTCTATGGTATTGAATAGAACACTATCCATTCTATGGTATTGAATAGAACACTGAATAGAACACTATCCATTCTATGGTATTGAATAGAACACTATCCATTCTATAGTATTGAATAGAACACATTCTATAGTATCACATTTCTATAGTATTGAATAGAACACTATCCATTCTATAGTATTGAATAGAACACTATCCATTCTATAGTATTGAATAGAACACTATCCATTCTATAGTATTGAATAGAACACTATCCATTCTATAGTATTGAATAGAACACTATCCATTCTATGGTATTGAATAGAACACTATCCATTCTATGGTATTGAATAGAACACTGAATAGAACACTATCCATTCTATAGTATTGAATAGAACACTATCCATTCTATGGTATTGAATAGAACACTATCCATTCTATAGTATTGAATAGAACACTATCCATTCTATAGTATTGAATAGAACACTATCCATTCTATAGTATTGAATAGAACACTATCCATTCTATAGTATTGAATAGAACACTGAATAGAACACTATCCATTCTATAGTATTGAATAGAACACTATCCATTCTATGGTATTGAATAGAACACTATCCATTCTATGGTATTGAATAGAACACTATCCATTCTATGGTATTGAATAGAACACTATCCATTCTATGGTATTGAATAGAACACTATCCATTCTATGGTATTGAATAGAACACTATCCATTCTATGGTATTGAATAGAACACTATCCATTCTATAGTATTGAATAGAACACTATCCATTCTATAGTATTGAATAGAACACTATCCATTCTATGGTATTGAATAGAACACTGAATAGAACACTATCCTTTCTATAGTATTGAATAGAACACTATCCATTCTATGGTATTGAATAGAACACTGAATAGAACACTATCCATTCTATGGTATTGAATAGAACACTGAATAGAACACTATCCATTCTATGGTATTGAATAGAACACTATCCATTCTATGGTATTGAATAGAACACTATCCATTCTATAGTATTGAATAGAACACTATCCATTCTATAGTATTGAATAGAACACTATCCATTCTATGGTATTGAATAGAACACTATCCATTCTATAGTATTGAATAGAACACTATCCATTCTATAGTATTGAATAGAACACTATCCATTCTATAGTATTGAATAGAACACTATCCATTCTATAGTATTGAATAGAACACTATCCATTCTATAGTATTGAATAGAACACTATCCATTCTATAGTATTGAATAGAACACTATCCATTCTATAGTATTGAATAGAACACTATCCATTCTATAGTATTGAATAGAACACTATCCATTCTATAGTATTGAATAGAACACTATCCATTCTATGGTATTGAATAGAACACTATCCATTCTATAGTATTGAATAGAACACTATCCATTCTATAGTATTGAATAGAACACTATCCATTCTATTGAATATTTCTATGGTAAATAGAACACTATCCATTCTATAGTATTGAATAGAACACTATCACATTTCTATAGTATTGAATAGAACACTATCCATTCTATAGTATTGAATAGAACACTATCCATTCTATGGTATTGAATAGAACACTATCCATTCTATGGTATTGAATAGAACACTATCCATTCTATAGTATTGAATAGAACACTATCCATTCTATAGTATTGAATAGAACACTATCACATTTCTATAGTATAGTATCCATTCTATGGAAATAGAACACTATCCATTCTATAGTATTGAATAGAACACTATCCATTCTATAGTATTGAATAGAACACTATCCATTCTATGGTATTGAATAGAACACTATCCATTCTATGGTATTGAATAGAACACTATCCATTCTATAGTATTGAATAGAACACTATCCATTCTATGGTATTGAATAGAACACTATCCATTCTATGGTATTGAATAGAACACTATCCATTCTATGAACACTATCCATTCTATGGTATTGAATAGAACACTATCCATTCTATAGTATTGAATAGAACACTATCCATTCTATAGTATTGAATAGAACACTATCCATTCTATAGTAATAGAACACTATCCATTCTATGGTATTGAATAGAACACTGAATAGAACACTATCCATTCTATGGTATTGAATAGAACACTATCTTCTATATCCATTCTATTGAATAGAACACATCCATTCTATGGTATTGAATAGAACACTATCCATTCTATGGTATTGAATAGAACACTATCCATTCTATGATATTGAATAGAACACTATCCATTCTATGGTATTGAATAGAACACTATCCATTCTATGAATTGAATAGAACACTATCCATTCTATGGTATTGAATAGAACACTATCCATTCTATGAATTGAATAGAACACTATCCATTCTATGGTATTGAATAGAACACTATCCATTCTATGATATTGAATAGAACACTATCCATTCTATGGTATTGAATAGAAACACTATCCATTCTATGATATTGAATAGAAACACTATCCATTCTATGATATTGAATAGAAACCTATCCATTCCATGATATTGAATAGAAACCTAACCATTCCATGATATTGAATAGAAACACTAACCATTCTATGATATTGAATAGAAACACTATCCATTCTATGATATTGAATAGAAACCTAACCATTCCATGATATTGAATAGAAACCATCCATTCCATGATATTGAATAGAAACCTAACCATTCCATGATATTGAATAGAAACCCATTCCATTCCATGATATTGAATAGAAACCTAACCATTCCATGATATTGAATAGAAACCTAACCATTCCATGATATTGAATAGAAACCTAACCATTCTATGATATTGAATAGAAACCTAACCATTCCATGATATTGAATAGAAACCTAACCATTCCATGATATTGAATAGAAACCTAACCATTCCATGATATTGAATAGAAACCTAACCATTCCATGATATTGAATAGAAACCTATTTCTATGATATTGAATAGAAACCTATCCATTCCATGATATTGAATAGAAACCTAACCATTCTATGATATTGAATAGAAACCTAACCATTCTATGATATTGAATAGAAACCTAACCATTCTATGATATTGAATAGAAACCTAACCATTCCATGATATTGAATAGAAACCTATCCATTCTATGGTATTGAATAGAAACCCATAACCATTCTATATATTGAATAGAAACTGATTGAATTGATTGAATAGAAACCTAACCATTCCATGATATTGAATAGAAATAGAAACCTAACCATTCCATGATATTGAATAGAAACCTAACCATTCCATGATATTGAATAGAAACCTAACCATTCCATGATATTGAATAGAAACCTAACCATTCCATGATATTGAATAGAAACCTAACCATTCCATGGTATTGAATAGAAACCTAACCATTCCATGATATTGAATAGAAACCTAACCATTCCATGATATTGAATAGAAACCTAACCATTCTATGATATTGAATAGAAACCTAACCATTCTTTGCCATCAACATACATGTATAAAGATTTGTTGTCGTTTGTTGTATGAAATCCCCCGTTTGATGAGATGATGTAATGGATACAACTTCTCGTGGTTATTATAGAGGTAGCATTAATTAATTGAATGTACTGTACAAGTACAATTGCATATATGTGCTGTTCATGTCCAGTATTACTGTATGTTAATCCATTGTATACCTTTTGAGTTGTAATGTTGGTTGTTGGCCACTAGGTGTCGTCGGTGATCCAGATAAACAGGGTCCACCTCAGCTCATTTTGACTCCCTCCCAAATGCCACCCTATTCCCTCTATACTTTACTACTTTCTCAACTCCTCAGGCTTTTATCTGTTCTATCCCATAGGGCTCTGTTCAAAAGCAGTGCAATATATAGGAGATAGGGTGCCATTTGTCTAGTTGTCTATGCTAGATCGACTAATTTGTTCTAGTCTTGGTCATCTAGTTTGGTCTAGTCTTAGTTGTCTAGTTTGGCCAATCTTGGTCGTCTAGTTTGGCCTACTCTTGGTCGTCTAGTTTGGTCTAGTCTTGGTCGTCTAGTTTGGCCTACTCTTGGTCGTCTAGTCTTGGTTATCTAGTTTGGCCTACTCTTGGTCGTCTAGTTTGGCCTAGTCTCGGTTGTCTAGTTTGGTCTAGTCTTGGTTGTCTAGTTTGGCCTACTCTTGGTTGTCTAGTTTGGTCTAGTCTTGGTTGTCTAGTTTGGTCTAGTCTTGGTTGTCTAGTTTGGCCTACTCCTGGTCATCTAGTTTGGTCTAGTCTTGGTTGTCTAGTTTGGTCTAGTCTTGGTTGTCTAGTATGGTCTAGTCTTGGTTGTCTAGTTTGGCCTACTCCTGGTCATCTAGTTTGGTCTAGTCTTGGTTGTCTAGTTTGGTCTAGTCTTGGTTGTCTAGTTTGGTCCAGTCTTGGTTGTCTAGTTTGGCCTACTCTTGGTCGTCTAGTTTGGTCTAGTCTTGGTTGTCTAGTTTGGTCTAGTCTTGGTTGTCTAGTATGGTCTAGTCTTGGTTGTCTAGTTTGGCCTACTCCTGGTCATCTAGTTTGGTCTAGTCTTGGTTGTCTAGTTTGGTCTAGTCTTGGTTGTCTAGTTTGGTCTAGTCTTGGTTGTCTAGTTTGGTCCAGTCTTGGTTGTCTAGTTTGGCCTACTCTTGGTCGTCTAGTTTGGTCTAGTCTTGGTTGTCTAGTTCGCTTTTTTAGATCATCTAGTCCTCTTTATTTTATTTTATAGATCCTTTTTTGTAGATCCCAGTTGACTTCTCTAGAATATAATCTCTCTCCTTAATGGTTTGGCTTTGGAGGTGACCAGTGAAGTATACCTGCTGGAGCGCGTGCTATGGGTGGGTGTTGCTATGGTGACCAATGAGCTGAGATAAGGCGGAGCTTTAACTAGCAAAGACTTATAGATGACCTGGAGCCAGTGGGTTTGGCGACGAATATGTAGCGAGGACCAGCCAACGAGAGCATACAGGTCGCAGTGGTGGGTAGTATATGGGGCTTTGGTGACAGAACGGATGGTACTGACTGCATCCAATTTGCTGAGTAGAATATTGGAGGCAATTTTGTAAATGACATCGCCTAAGTCAAGGGTTGACAGGATAGTCAGTTTTACGAGGGTATGTTTGGCAGCATGAGTGAAGGAGGCTTGGTTGCGAAATAGGAAGCAGATTCTAGATTTAACTTTGGATTGAAGATGCTTAATGTGAGTCTGGAAGGAGAGTTTACAGTCTAACCAGACACCAGGTATTTGTAGTTGTTCACATATTCTAAGTCAGAACCGTCCAGAGTAGTGATGCTGGGTGGGCAGGCGGGAGCAGGCAGCTATCGGTTGAAGAGCATGCATTTAGTTTTACTTGCGATTAAGAGCAGTTGGAGGCCACAGAAAGAGAGTTGTATGGCATTGAAGCTTGTTTGGAGGTTTGTTAGCACAGTGTCCAAAGAAGGGTCAGATGTATACAGAATGGTGTCGTCTGCGTAGAGGTGGATCAGAGAATCACCAGCAGCAAGAGCGACATCATTGATACAGTATCTACAGAGAATTGTGTCGGCTCGAGAATTTAACCCCATAGAGACTGCCAGAGAGAGGCCCGGACAGCAAGCCCTCCGATGTGACACACTGAACTGTATCAGAGAAGTACTTAGCAAACCAGGAGAGGCAATCATTAGAGAAACCAAGGCTGTTGAGTCTGCCGATGAGAATAACTCTCACGACTGTGAGCTTGGACTGTGTGCTTGGACCATGTTAGTTTGTTGGTGATGTGGACACTCCACAGCAGGTTGACTCCACGGTCCTCTTTTTCCTGTAGTCCACAATCACTCCTTTGTCTTGCTAGGTTTAGCACTTTCAAACCAAAAACATCAATGTACCAGATATTATCATGTTTTAAATGTCATGCCCAAGGCCACGACTCAATCTGAGGCAATTATAGAGCAGAGTACTGGACATACTACAATGAGTCTTTAAAAGGCATTTTCCCCAACGTTCAAGGATATGGCCTTCATGGTAAACACTGTGATTTTTATTTATTTTACCTTTATTTTACTAGGCAAGTCAGTTAAAAACAACTTCTTATTTTCAATGACGGCCTAGGAACAGTGGGTTAATTGCCTGTTCAGGGGCAGTACGACAGATTTTGTACCTTGTCAGCTCGGGGATTTGAACTTGCAACCTTTCGGTTACTAGTCCAACGCTCTAACCACTAGGCTATAAACACGCCCCCCTGTTGGCTCAAGTGTAAATTAAAAGTCAAAAGCAATGTGCTGCTCTATAACGCACTTTGGATTGAATCCCGAACCTGAGTACAAATTAAAAAATGCAACTTTTAAAATGTTTCAAGGAGCTTTTAATGTCAATGTCAAACTTTTGCACACATCATCATCATCATCAAAACATCTGTAACAACAACTCTGTGTGACTAAAATGGGACCCTTTTCCCTCTATAGTGAACTACTGTTGACCAGGGCCCTCTATAGTGAACTACTGTTGACCAGGGCCCTCTATAGTGAACTACTATTGACCAGGGCCCTCTATAGTGAACTACTGTTGACCAGGGCCCTCTATAGTGAATTACTGTTGACCAGGGCCCTCTATAGTCCACTACTGTTGACCAGGGTCCTCTATAGTCAGTCCACTACTGTTGACCAGGGCCCTCTAAAGTCCACTACTGTTGACCAGGGCCCTCTACAGTCCACTACTGTTGACCAGGGCCCTCTATAATGAACTACTATTGACCAGGGCCCTCTAAAGTCCACTACTGCTGACCAGGGCCCTCTATAGTCCACTACTGTTGACCAGGGCCCTCTATAGTCCACTACTGTTGACCAGGGCCCTCTATAGTCAGTCCACTACTGTTGACCAGGGCCCTCTATAGTCCACAACTGTTGACCAGGGCCCTCTATAGTCCACTACTGTTGACCAGGGTCCTCTATAGTCCACTACTGTTGACCAGGGTCCTCTATAGTCCACTACTGTTGACCAGGGCCCTCTATAGTCCACTACTGTTGACCAGGGCCCTCTATAGTCCCACTACTGTTGACCAGGGCCCTATAGTCCACTACTGTTGACCAGGGCCCTCTATAGTCCACTACTGTTGACCAGGGCCCTCTATAGTCAGTTGACCAGGGCCCTACTGTTGACCAGGGCCCTCTATAGTCAGTCCACTACTGTCCAGGGCCCTCTATAGTCAGTCCACTACTGTTGACCAGGGCCCTCTATAGTCAGTCCACTACTGTTGACCAGGGCCCTCTCCACTACTGTGACCAGGGTCCTCTATAGTCCACTACTGGCTGACCAGGGCCCTGTCCACTACTGTTGACCAGGGCCCTCTATAGTCCACTACTGTTGACCAGGGCCCTCTATAGTCCACTACTGTTGACCAGGGGCCTCTATAGTCCACTACTGTTGACCAGGGCCTCTCTATAGTCCACTACTGTTGACCAGGGCCCTCCACTCTATAGTCCCACTACTGTTGACCAGGGCCCTCTATAGTCCACTACTGTTGACCAGGGCCCTCTATAGTCAGTCCACTACTGTTGACCAGGGTCCTCTGTTGACCAGGGCCCTCTATAGTCAGTCCACTACTGTTGACCAGGGCCCTCTATAGTCAGTCCACTACTGTTGACCAGGGCCCTCTATAGTCCACTACTGTTGATAGTCAGTCCACTACTGTCCACTGACCAGGGTCCTCTATAGTCCACTACTGTTGACCAGGGCCCTCTATAGTCCACTACTGTTGACCAGGGCCTCTCTATAGTCCACTACTGTTGACCAGGGCCCTCTATAGTCAGTCCACTACTGTTGACCAGGGCCCTCTATAGTCAGTCCACTACTGTTGACCAGGGCCCTCTATAGTCAGTCCACTACTGTTGACCAGGGCCCTCTATAGTCAGTCCACTACTGTTGACCAGGGCCCTCTATAGTCCACTACTGTTGACCAGGGTCCTCTATAGTCCACTACTGTTGACCAGGGCCCTCTATAGTCCACTACTGTTGACCAGGGCCCTCTATAGTCAGTCCATTACTGTTGACCAGGGCCCTCTATAGTCAGTCACTACTGTTGACCAGGGTCCTCTATAGTCCACTACTGTTGACCAGGGCCCTCTATAGTCAGTCCACTACTGTTGACCAGGGCCCTCTATAGTCAGTCCTCTACTGTTGACCAGGGCCCTCTAAAGTCCACTACTGTTGACCAGGGCCCTCTATAGTCAGTCACTACTGCTGACCAGGGCCCTCTATAGTCCACTACTGCTGACCAGGGTCCTCTATAGTCCACTACTGCTGACCAGGGTCCTCTATAGTCCACTACTGTTTACCAGGGCCCTCTATAGTCCACTACTGTTGACCAGGGCCCTCTATAGTCAGTCCACTACTGTTGACCAGGGTCCTCTATAGTCAGTCCACTACTGTTGACCAGGGCCCTCTATAGTCAGTCCACTACTGTTGACCAGGGCCCTCTATAGTCCATTACTGTTGACCAGGGCCCTCTATAGTCCACTACTGTTGACCAGGGTCCTCTATAGTCAGTCCACTACTGTTGACCAGGGACCTCTATAGTCAGTCCACTACTGTTGACCAGGGCCCTCTATAGTGAACTACTGTTGACCAGGGCCCTCTATAGTCCATTACTGTTGACCAGGGCCCTCTATAGTCCACTACTGTTGACCAGGGCCCTCTATAGTCCACTACTGTTGACCAGGGTCCTCTATAGTCCACTACTGTTGACCAGGGCCCTCTATAGTCAGTCCACTACTGTTGACCAGGGCCCTCTATAGTCAGTCCACTACTGTTGACCAGGGCCCTCTAAAGTCCACTACTGTTGACCAGGGCCCTCTATAGTCCACTACTGTTGACCAGGGTCCTCTATAGTCCACTACTGTTGACCAGGGCCCTCTATAGTCAGTCCACTACTGTTGACCAGGGCCCTCTATAGTCAGTCCACTACTGTCCAGGGCCCTCTAAAGTCCACTACTGTTGACCAGGGCCCTCTATAGTCAGTCCACTACTGTTGACCAGGGCCCTCTATAGTCAGTCCACTACTGTTGACCAGGGCCCTCTACAGTCCACTACTGTTGACCAGGGCCCTCTATAGTCCACGATATAAGGAATAGGGTACCATGTCGGGAAGCACACCTCGTCCTCGTAATCATTAGAAAATGCATTAAGTTGAATAATGAATGAATCCCAGTTAATAATAGAGCAGCAACAGATCAATTTTAAAAAAAGGAGAAAATCAAGAGGAAAAATAATGTTTTTAGTTTTTTTAGTTGTTTTTTTAATGCAAAATTGAAACAGGTAAAACATGCCTTTTTATCTGTTATTAACATTGTTCTCTGTTCTGCGTGTTCTACGGGTTCCTCGGTTCTACGGGGTAGTTCTTACAGTTCTATAGATGGCTATTAGGTAATCGACCAATCAGGATTTCAAAAGGCACCCTATTCCCTATATAGTGCACTACTTGGGCCACAGACTCTGGTCATAAGTAGTGCACAATATAGGGTACCATTTAGGATGCACAGGAGGTGTCACCTTTCAAAAATAAAGTCCTAAACAGGTGAATGCAAATATCTCTTTAAGACGACATTAACCTTGTTATCACCCTGTCCTCTCTCTCTCTCTCCAGGTCTGTTATCACCCTGTCCTTTCTCTCCAGGTCTGTTATCACCCTGTCCTCTCTCTCTCTCTTCAGGTCTGTTATCACCCTGTCCTCTCTCTCTCTCTTCTCTCTCACCCTGTTATCCCCCTGTCCTCTCTCTCTCCAGGCCTGTTATCACCCTGTCCTCTCTCTCTCTCTCCAGGCCTGTTATCACCCTGTCCTCTATCTCTCCAGGCCTGTTGTCACCCTGTCCTCTCTCTATCTCTCCAGGCCTGTTATCACCCTGTCCTCTCTCTCTCTCTCCAGGTCTGTTATCACCCTGTCCTCTATCTCTCCAGGCCTGTTATCACCCTGTCCTCTCTCTCTCTCCAGGTCTGTTATCACCCTGTCCTCTATCTCTCCAGGCCTGTTATCACCCTGTCCTCTATCTCTCCAGGCCTGTTATCACCCTGTCCTCTATCTCTCCAGGCCTGTTATCACCCTGTCCTCTATCTCTCCAGGCCTGTTATCACCCTGTCCTCTATCTCTCCAGGCCTGTTATCACCCTGTCCTCTATCTCTGCAGGCCTGTTATCACCTTGTCCTCTATCTCTCCAGGCCTGTTATCACCCTGTCCTCTATCTCTCCAGGCCTGTTATCACCCTGTCCTCTATTTCTCCAGGCCTGTTATCACCCTGTCCTCTATC
>NW_024608336.1:0-2500 GCF_018296145.1 Oncorhynchus tshawytscha | reverse complement strand
CGGTCCTCGTTAATGGTATAACCTCCGGAGGGTTGACCCTGCCCTGACCCCTATCCTCCTCGTGATGGCGTCTCCCGAACCCGGCGGAGCTGAACGTGTCGTACGACGCTGACGTCATCTTCCGGTTGAGTAGGTTCCGGTTGTGGTCGCCCATGTTCCGGTTCATCCTGTCTCTGCCCACCAGGCTGCCGAGAGGATCCCCATTGGCTAACGGTAACCTCTGACCTCCTCCGCCGACTCCCACGCTGACTACGCCCGGTTCGGAACTCCCGGCGCTGCCGGCGCCGCTGTCACTATCTTCCTCATCATCGTCGTCATGGTTATTGTTGTTGTCGTTGCCAGGGAGGCGAAGGTGGACAGGCGGGGCGGCTCGCTGACGTGGCGCTGGCGCTGGTGTTGCCGAGGCGACGGGCGGACAGCGGCGGGCATCCAACAAGTGTCGGAGTGTCCAAACTCATCACACTCCCTCGTGCACTTCCCTGTCAGGGCTACGTCTGGGAGCTGTCTGGCATCTGGAGAAAGAGAAGGATGGAGGGAGGGAGGGACGGAGGGAGGAGAGAGGGAGGGAGGGAGGGAGGGACGGAGGGAGGAGAGAGGGAGGGAGGGAGGGAGGGAGGGAGGGAGGGAGGGAGGGAGGGAGGGAGGGAGGGAGGGTGGGAGGGAGGGAGGGAGGGAGGGAGGGAGGGAGGGGAGGGGAGGGAGGGAGGGAGGGAGGGAGGGAGGGAGGGAGGGAGGGAGGGAGGGAGGGAGGGAGGGAGAGGGAGGGAGGGAGGGAGGGAGGGAGGGAGGGAGGGAGGGAGGGAGGGAGGGAGGGAGGGAGGGAGGGAGGGAGGGAGGGAGTGTGAGAGGGAGGGAGGAGAGGGAGTGAGAGGGAGGGAGGAGAGGGAGGGAGGAGAGAGGGAGGGCGGAGAGAGCGAGGGAGTGTGAGAGGGAGGGAGGAGAGAGGGAGGAGAGAGGGAGAGGGAGGAGAGAGAGGGGAGAGGGAGGGAGGGAGGGAGGGAGGGAGGGAGGGAGGGAGGGAGGGAGGGAGGGAGGGAGGGAGGGAGGGAGGGAGGGAGGGAGGGAGGGAGGGAGGGAGGGGAGAGAGATATATTGTTAGAATATAATACAGAATCAATCAAACACATTTTAGCTGCCTAGCATCTACAGTTAAGTGGAGAGAGAGAGAGAGAGAGAGAGAGAGAGAGAGAGAGAGAGAGAGAGAGAGAGAGAGAGAGAGAGAGAGAGAGAGAGAGAGAGAATAAATATGGTATTTAAAAACATGGGAAATCTATTGGTGATGAAGCATAAGACTGTCATCATACAGGTAATAATACACAGTATTAACCACAGGTCTCTCAGAGAGGGAGAACAGTCCTGTTAAAATATAATATAGACTCAAAGATGTCTAGACTCATAGCTGTGTGGCATCTACAATGGGAAGGGATGGGGTTGGAAGGAGATCATCTGTTAATATGGGTTTAGAAATTACAGATTATACTGGGTTGAATACATCTGGTAATATTCAACAATTTACCATTGCTTTTGAGAGAGAAAGAGAGACCGAAAGACAGACAGAGAGACAGAGACACACAGAGGGGCAGAAAGACAGACAGAGAGACAGACAAAGAGAGAGACACAGACAGAGAGACAGAGAGACAGAGACACAGAGACAGAGACACAGAGAGAGAGGGGCAGAGAGACAGAGACACAGAGACACAGAGAGACACAGACAGAGAGACAGAGACACACAGAGAGAGGAGCAGAGAGACAGAGAGACACAGACACAGACAGAGAGACAGAGACACAGAGACACAGAGAGACAGAGACACAGAGACAGAGACACAGAGAGAGAGGGGCAGAGAGACAGAGAGACAGACAGACAGAGAGACAGAGAGACAGACAGACAGAGAGACAGAGAGACAGACAGAGAGAGAGACAGAGAGACAGACAGAGAGAGAGACAGAGAGAGAGACAAAGAGAGAGACACAGACAGGGAGACAGAGACACAGAGACACAGAGAGACAGAGACACAGAGAGAGAGGGGCAGAGAGAGAGGGGCAGAGAGACAGAGACACAGAGAGAGAGGGGCAGAGAGACAGACACAGAGAGAGAGAGGGGCAGAGAGACAGACACAGAGAGAGAGAGGGGCAGAGAGACAGACACAGAGAGAGAGAGGGCAGAGAGACAGACAGAGAGAGACAGAGACAAAGAGAGAGACACCAGACAGGGAGACAGAGACACAGAGACACAGAGAGACAGAGACACAGAGAGAGAGGGGCAGAGAGAGAGGGGCAGAGAGACAGACACAGAGAGAGAGAGGGGCAGAGAGACAGAGACACAGAGAGAGAGCGGCAGAGAGACAGAGACACAGAGAGAGGGGCAGAGAGACAGACACAGAGAGAGAGGGCAGAGAGACAGACACAGAGAGAGACAGAGAGAGAGAGACACAGAGAGAGAGAGAGCGGCAGAGAGACAGAGACACAGAGAGAGAGAGGGGCAGAGAGACAGACACAGAGAG